>NW_026125795.1:0-68109 GCF_943737965.1 Phodopus roborovskii | reverse complement strand
TCTTCCTTTCATCAATGATAGATAGTCTTCCACTTGTCCAAACTCACTGATTCAGAAATGGACATGGTACTGAGCTGGTGTTTCCGATTACAGTCCTACAAATTCTGTCCACAACACTTTGCTCCACAGGTGCTGGAGAATTTTGTTTGATCTGCATCTTAAAAATGCTGTAACTCACTCAGGCACCATCAGTAACCCTGTGGCACATGACATTACTCCACAACATAGCTTATTGTGCTGTGGATATGAATATAAGTAATTAGAACTCAAATTCCACGCATCTTCATGTCCTCACTATTTTACCATGGGTACTTCAAATTGAAGTACTGCCTTCAAAGTGGATTATAAAGATGCGATAAAATACCATGGCGAAGAAATTTTTACCAAAAAAGAAACACAACAAATTCTGTTGTATGTATGTGTCTGTAAATTGATTACCACTTTTAGACCATGACATTTGTGTGGAGATCATAAGTCAAATTTGTGGGGTCCACTTTAGCCTATGACCAGGCAACTGTAGACTCATAAATTCTCATTTTCCAGGGAGTCACATTGTAGAAAAAGTCTTGAGTTCTTTCAAATGTAAATGTCTCTATGAAAGAAACATTGACTTCTTATATGACCACCTTATAGCAGAAATAGGAACTGAGTGAGTGTTTTAGAGATGGGGAAAAATTCCATATTTAGCTTTGTTATTTTGTTTTGCATATATTTGCATTCTAAGTCTATTAAGACCCTTGGTATAGATTATTTACTGTTTTTTTTTTCATAAGTGCTCAAACTGAATAAATATGCTTTAAATTTTCATTAATTTTACTTTTGTATAGTATTACTGTGACATCCTGTTTTAAATAGAACATTATAGATTAGTCTGTCCTAGGACATGAGAGATATCTGTCCCCCTTGAATTCAGAGTGCTGGCATTGTAGTTTGGCTTGTCAACAGAGAAGTTAGTTCATTAGCTTGGCTCACTTATGATGAATGACTGAGCCTGGTTGTTAGTGTAGAAACAATAGGCTCTGGTCCTAACTCCAGTAACAGAAGAAGGTACCCAACAAATGCAGATTTTCTGCCTCAAAGTCCATTGTCTTCCAAATATGGGAAATATCATTTTTCCTTATCATTTAGTCTGTTAAAACTCACCAAATGCCTCGGAAGAGTTCTGTCTATTACTGCTAATAGTGACAGCCAGGTTCACAGAGTTAAGAGGTTTTGTATACAGTTAAGTGTAATTCTTAATGTTATTTATCCTGTCATTCTAATGTAAGTAAACTTGAAGCCATGAAGCCAGTCATGGTGGCAGATGCCTTTAGTGATGATTCATAGAGATTGGTGTTAAGAATTTCAGGATTTTATAGTCACCCAAGATGAAAGTGGTCCCTGGGGTATGGTGTTAATAACACAGTCAAAGTTAGTCTGTGACTGCTTCAGGACAGTGTCCATAAACTTACCCAAAGCTCTGGCTCTTCAGGGACATGGCACCAGCAAATGTTAGCTAATATACTGACCCCACCTTATTTATTTTTCTAACTTTTAATGAATTCTTTTAAAATAGAATCAACATTATTTTACATATCCATCTTTGTTCCCTCTCCCTCTCATGTCTGCACCAACCCCAAAGTAATTTTGGGCAGGGACAAGGCCCACCACATGTGTCTAGGCTGAGTGAGTATATGTCCATGGGGAATGGGCTCCCTAAAGTCTTTCATACATCAGGGATACATCCTGTTCCACTTGTCAGAGGGTCCGAAGACTTGCCGAGGCCTTCTAAATGAGATGCACTTTCAGGGGTTTTAGGTCAGTCATATTATGTTTACCAAATATCAGATAGGGTGCATCAGCTCCAAGTGTTTTGTAGGTGATTCTGTGGGTATCTCGAACTTGGACTTGACCCCTGTACTTATCACTCCTCCTCTCTGCAACTGGATTCAGGAGTTCCACTTAGTGCTTATCTGAGTGTGTTTGCTTCTGTTTCTGTCAACTACTGGATGAGAGCTCTTGAATGTCCTATAAAGTGAATATCAATCTAATTATGGGGAAGGGCATTAAGGTAGCCTCCTGTGCTTATATTCTTATTTTGGGTCATCCTTGTAGATCTCTGAAATTTTTCCTAGTGCAAGATTTCTCTTTTTACATATTATATCTCCATCTAATATGGTATAATTTTTTGGTGATCTCCTCTATTGTTTCAAAACTCAGTCTGCTTGATGCCTCTTCTTCTCCTCTCCCATTCTTTTTGTCCTGACTCTCCCTCCCCTCACCCAATGCTCCCAATTTTCTCAGGAGACCTTGTCCCTTTCCATTACTCTGGGGACACAATGGCATGCCATTCACGGTGAAGTCACAAGTGAGGTGAATCCAGGGTAGCCCCCCTTGACACCCTGAGTGCAGGGCTTGGAACAATGCTACCAAATACTGCCAGGACTTGAAACATCCTCTCTCCAACTGCAGCTTAATGTTAAGACTGAAGAGTTTACACCTTCCTGCTTTGTCCATCTCTCAAGGAACAGATGCCGAGGTTCTACAGGATGGCACCTAACAGAAATCTTGTAAACCACACCTCCTGATAAAATTGATCCCACCAACTCCTGAATCCTTCCTCTCCATATACATCCCTGGCAAGAAGGAAGAGCCATACTTAAACCAATATCTGCATACCTGGTGGGAGCTGGGTTGTTGCGTGGGAACCCTAATGGCTTCTTTGTCTATGCAAAGTTTTTAGAATGTTTGGTAGTCCTGATCCAAACCTGCCCTCCAAGTTCTGTGTCTTTTCTTGCTTATTTAGTCCTGTAACGCAGGCTCCGGTAGCCAATCAGAGCTTCCAGCACCAGCCAACAATCATAGGGGAGGTTTTATCCCCAGTCTTATATGCTGTGCCTTTGGTAAGAGTATGAAACCAGAAGGTGGAGGAGAAGCTTGGGTTGATGTCTCTTTTGCTCCCATTATCTCTCTTTCCTCTCCCTCTCTCTCTCTCCTCATGCTGTCTTTCTTTCTCTCTGTGTCTTTGTCTCTCTCTATCTCTTTTCTCTCTCTTGGGATGCAGATTACATCAGAAGGGCTGACCAGTTTGTCACCTATCTTGGGTGTAGAGAACTTAGTAAGAACCATGCTCCACAAAAAAAGAAAAAAAATTGGATTATTAAAATTAAAGAAAAGTATGATGGCTAAAATCTTCTCAAATTGTTTGCATGATTTTGATTTCCTCTTTCATGAGCTCTTCCCTATCACTTCATATCAAGATGATAGAGAAAGGATAGAGACAGGGTTAGAGATATGGACGAGAAAAAATTATGGAGCGTTCATTGCCAGGACCTATGTCAGGGGTTTTGACAAAATTATGTAGTTCCTGCTACAAGAATCTCTCAAGAGGCCAACATTCTTGGGAACGATTGTGAGCAAACACAAATCCATGCACTGACATTACATAATTAAAATTAAATCAAATCTTTAACCAAACATATTTTCACATGTGAATATACAATATTGTGAGCACTCATTCCTGTAACCCAGGTACTTACATGTTTAAAGTCTTAACAGTTTCCTACAATATGAATTACTTTATGTAATATGAAGCAAATGTGAAGAATTGGATTTAGAGAAATTAATCTTCTCAATGAGGCTTTTTATATTGTTAAAATAATGAGTGAAAGGGCCCCCATTGCAGGGCCTCTGCTAAAGAGACCTCAGCTGGATAGTGATAGGTCCCAGCTAGATCTGCCTATCAGTGCAGAACCCTCGAGAGTATCAGCCCAGTGTTGTCATCCATTGCCAGGCCTTGGCTAGAGTCCTCTAACGGATTTTCAGGTCCCTGCCTGAGAATTGCCTATCTCCATGGGACCACTCTGAGTTCCTGCAGGGTGGATCCTTGACCCACAATTGTAGGGCCTCTGCCAAAGAGGCCTCGTCTGGAGAGTGTCAAGCCCAGGCTAGATCTGCCTATCAGCTTAAGGTACATCCTGGGTCCCAGCCTTCAATATCTTTCACTTGCATTTCCAGTCTTCTCCTGGAATCCGAACTTATAGCCCCATTGCCGGGCCCTGCCTTTTGAGAGACCTCCTAGAGAGCTTGGATCATACAGATCTACAGACATCAAACTTCTGACCCACCAAAAACCACCGGAGAAGAAGCTATGGGAAGATGGCAATACAATAAAACACCTAACAACAGAACGACAAGAATAACAGCACCAGAATCTATGGAATCTACACCAAATAGATCGGTATCAACAAAGCAGATGAAGTAGAAAAGAACAAATTAAAAATTACTGCCATAAAAAAATGATAGAGGCCCTCAAAGATGTGAGAAAATATCTTAATGAAATGGAAATAAAAATAAACAAAAAATGGAAAAACGGAACATATTTCTTGAACAAAGTACAGAAAGCCAGAAAAAACAATTAAACAAGTGAAGGAAATGGATCAAGATTTTAAAACGGAAATGGAGACAATAAATAAAATGTAAACTAAAGAATGCTGGAAATAGAAAAACTGGGCAAATGATCAGAAACTACAGATGCAAAAATAACCAATAGAATTCAAGGGATGGAAGAGAGAATCTCAGGCACCGAAGATAAAGTAGAGGAAATAGATTCATCGACCAAAGAAAATCATAAATCCAACAAATCCTTAAAACAAAACATCAAGGAAATGTGGAACACCGTGAAAAGGCCAATCCTAAGAATAATAGGCATAAAGAAAGGTGAGGAAGCCCAGCTCAAAGGTGCCAAAAACATATTCAACAAAATCATTGTGGAACACTTTCCCAATCTGAAGAATGATATGCCCATGAAAGTACAATGAGCATACCAAACACCAAAAAAGACTCCTCATCATATAATAATCAAAACATCTAACATACAAATAAAGAGCAGTGGAGGAAAAATTCCAGGTAACATATAAAGGCAGACCAATCAAAAATACACCTGACTACTACATGGAAAGCCTCAAGGCGAGGAGGTCCTGGACAGATGTTGTACAAGTAAAAAGAGTACACAGATGCCAGCCCAGGTTACTATACCCAAGAAATCTCTAAATCACTATAGATGGAGAAAACAAGATGTTTAATTACAAAGCCTGATTTTCACAATACATATCTACAAATCCAGCCATACAGAAAAATTTGGAAGGAAAACTCCAACTCAAGGAAATTAACTATGCTCACAGAGATGTAGGCAACAGATAATCCACTTCTCCACAAATCAAGGGTAAAGCAGGACTAAGAAATTCACAATACCCCTGCCAACAACAAATCTAAAACAAACAAGCATTAACAATCCATGGTCCTTACTCTCACTCAATATTAGTGGTGTTAACTTGCTTGTAAAAAGACACAGGCTAACAGAATGAATATGGAGACAGAATGCATCTCACTGCTGCATACAAAAAATACATCTAAGCTTCAAAGATAGACATTATCTCAGGCTATGAAAAGATCTTCCAATCAAATGGACCTAAGAAACAAGCTGGTGTGACTATCCTAAAATCTAACAAGTTAGACTTACAACCAAATTAATCAAAAGAGATGAAAACAGTCATTCTGTATCCATCACAGGAGAAATCCCTCAATACAAAGTCTCAATTCTGAACAACTATGATCCAAATACAAAGGCAACCACATACATAAAAGAAACACTACTAAAACTCAAACCTCACATAAAACCTCACTCACTTATATTGGGAGACTTCAACACACCACTGTCACCACTAGATAGGACCACCAGTCACAAACTTAACAAAGCAACAAAAGAATTAACATAAGTTTTGTCTCAATTGAGTTTAACAGACATCTATAGAACGTTCCAATCAAACACAAAAGAATATAACTTCTTCTCTGCTCCACATGAAACCCTCTCTAAAATCGACCAAATATTAGGTAGCATAACAAACTCAACATATACAAGGGAAATGGAATAGTCCCCTGTATCTTATATGACCAGCATGCTTTAAAATTGGAAAACAACAACACAAATTGCAGAATATCTACAAACTCTTGGAAACTGAACAATGTTCAATTGCACCATACCTGTGTCAAAGAAGTAATAAAGAAATTAAGGACATCCTAAAATTAAAAAAGAATGAGGACACAACATACCTGAACTAATGGGATACCCTGAAAGCAGTGGTACCAGAGAAATTCATTGCACTATGGGCCCCTATGAAAAAAACAGAGGATAGTCACAACAGAAAATTAATACTCCAAATGAAAGTATTAGGACAAAAAGAAGCAAACTCATCCTGGAGGGGTAGACACCAGAAAATAATAAATTTGAGGGCTGAAATCAATAAAACAGAAACCAGGGAAACAATGCAAAAAATCAATATATCAAAGGGTTGATTTTACATAAAAATCAACAAGATAGATAAAACTTTATATAAACTAATGAAAAAGCACAGCGAGAACATGCCAATTCACAAAATCAAAAATGAAAATAGGGACATAACAATGGACACAGAGGAAATCCCGGAAATGTTCAGGTCATACTTTGACACACTGTGACCTTTGTATTTACAACAAATGTATGGTGATCAAGAACGTATACAATATTTGGGAAGGGATAAAGGGTAGATGCAGAGACAAAGGCAAAAACAAAAGCTGGAATATACAATCAACTTTTTATCAAAACATTAGAGGAAACTCAGCCAGGAAAACTGAGATCTTGACCAATGTTAACCAGCTACCCATCATGATAACTGTTTTGATCCTAAACAAAAAGAATTCACAACTCCCACAAAATTAATTCAGAAGAATGCTGGCTTTCTTTTGATTCTGACCCTCCAGGTACTGATATTTTTCCCAACTGAAATGACTCATGGTTTAGATCTCTCTCTAAAAATGGGGGTAATATCTTTCTATGCTTGTGCAAACTCTCACGGCTCTTTGTGGTTTAAGGGAAAACAAGCCCCATGATGCCCACACAAATATTAATACAGAAGAATGATTTAATTTCTGCTTCTGAACACATGTACAATGCCTGTCCACCCACTAAACACCATGCACACTTGAGGAAACTGCAAATAAGAATTTCCTTTTTCCCAGGAACTCAACTTTCCTGAAACATGCTATGGTAGCTAGTGAGTGTGGAAAGGTAAAAGAGCTGTGAGCATGTATTGTTGAAAGATGATTCTAATGAACAATTTCCACTGGTTTATAAACTGTGTGTGACACATAAAGACAAATCTGAATGTGGAATGCAATATTGTTAAATTCCATAAGGAAACTCTCGGTTTTTCCGTTGGATGTTCCCACACAAAAATTAATACAGAAGAATGATTTAATTTCTGCTTCCGACCGCATGTATAATGCCACGGCATGTGGAAACTGCCCTGTCATCCCACTAAACACCATGCACCCTTGAGAAAACAGCAGATAAGAAATTCCTTTTTTCCTAGGAACTCAACTTTCCTGAAACATGCTCTGGTAGATATTGAGTGTGGAAAGTTAAAAGAGCTGTGATCATGTATTGCTAAAAGATGATTCCAATGAACTATTCCCACTCTACTTCCAAGAAAGAGATCCCCCACAAATTTTATAAAGAAAACACTTAATTGGATTGGCTCACAGTGTCACAAATTGAGTCCATTTTAATCATAGAAGGGAGCATGATTTGAAGAACAATATGTTGCTAGCTACATCTTGATATGCAGGCCTCAGTAAGACATCTTATATACTTGCCCATATCCAAAGCATAGGAAACCCCAAAACCCATGACCAGTGATAGTCTTCTTTTCAAAATGCCAAAGTCACTGCAATAAAGCTCCTCCTTCTACTACTGCCATTCCCTATGAGATTACAGGTGCAATCACATTCAAACCATCACAAGGCACCAATCACGGCCATTTTTTATGATGGATACAGCAACTGATATCCACCCTGTTTCTCCTTGCATTGCATGCAATAAACTATTCTTTCTATTATGGTCTGAAGGCAGTATCCATGTTCCACATGCAAATCCTTTTGCTGTAAGTGCAATGGACAGTCAACTTCATGACACATATTGACAATTTTAAAACACTGGGGTCATACTTTTTTATCTTGTTGTCATTGAGATCATTTGTGATGAAGAGGTGGTTTATATTTTAAAACATTGTGCAGTGTTACAGATTAATGAGTTCTGTTTATTAAATATCTCCTTAAAAGTAATTGATATTCTCAAATTAGGTGTTTAAGATGCTTGGTCCAAAAAGAAAAAATCCTTCTACCTTCTGAGGGTATACAGTCGCTTAATTTAATGAGGTGCATTTAAGATGAAAGAATACATTGCCCTTGAAAGCAACATACTGGGATCAAATGAACCATTGTCAATGAGAAAGCATGTTTCAGAAAATTAATTCTAAAATGCTGGGAGTAAAGCAGTTCTAGAATTTGCCTTTCCAGTGAGAAATAACTCCATAGACTAAAGAGGTTAAAAAAAAAAAAAAAGAAAACTAAAAAAAAAAAAAAATCTCTATAATGATAGCATGCAAACTCCATAGACTAAAGAGGTTAAAAAAAAAAGAAAAGAAAAAAATCTCTGTAATGATATCATGCAATCATCTCTCACTAATGTTCAAAGAAGAGAAAGCCTACAACAGATTTTTTTTGAGACAGGGTTTCTCGGTTTCCCTGTGCTATAGCCTTAGTTGTAGTGGGGCTAGCTCTACAGAGCACACTAGTCTCAAACTCACAGAAATCTGCCTGCATGTGCCATCTGAGGGCTGGGATTAAAGGCATTCATCATCACTGTCAGGCTCCTAAATCATATTTTGCATTCCACAATTGCTACCACTTTTAAGTTCTTCCAGTGTCAGATGCCAGCTGACAAATTGAAGAATTTAAATAGGGTCAGAAAATTACAAGTCAGGCCAGTAAGGCCATGGAAGTTTTCAACAGAAAAGATAGTTTCATAATGATTTCATAGTACACCAAGTGACATGAAACAGCATGTCACACTTTAATGACAGGTTCTGACACAGATGTGCCAGAAGATGAGGAAGATAGGAAAGGCAGAACAAAGAGAAGATATAACCTCGGGCAGAGAGGTCTTGCTTAACTTATGTCTTATTCTATGTAAACTTCTTATGAAGAATTGCCACCTCTTTACTATTTCCAAGAGGAAATGGGAGGAAAGGGGAGAACACTAGAAAGTCAGTAGGAGTAAGAGTTCTGTTCTCAGGATCTGAAATAACACCTACACAAAGGCCCTGGCCCTAGACAACTGCATTCCCTCATTAGCATCTTCCTTGTTTTATAGGAGGAGCTCTATTTTATTCTGCATATCTCAGGGCATGATGGAAAAGTCCAAAGGCAAATCCACCTGATTGTTACTATGATTTTCTCTAGAAAACTGTCCCTTTCTGGCACAACAGGCCCTAAGGTTCACTGTGACCTAGCAATGTCCCCTGAGTAGCTTCTAAAAGTGTTGTTTTGTCAAAAGGAGATGGGCCTGGGGATCTTTGTGAATGAGGGGTTTCTCCTTTGTCATGGTTTGGAGCCAAATATCCTGGACAATCCTAGAGATCAAATCTATATTTTAGCACCCTAACCTCGAACAGTCCTTATTAGTACACTACTTATCTTTGGGCTATTTTATAGGCAGCACTCCCTCAGCAAAATTCTATTTTGTGGGTCTCACTATCCCTACAAATAGGAAAGTATTTCATATGAACAATTCTACTCTTCCACATCACAGTTAAGTATTGGAGTGCAATCAACACAAGCATGCCATTGTATGGACATGTTCAGTGTCCCAAGACTATAATATCACTCTCAGGAGTCAGAGGTATGTCCATCTCTATGAGTTTGGGACTAGACTGCTATACAGAGCAACTTTCATGTCATGCTCAAATGCTATACATAGAAAAAGTTTGTTGCCTTCCTGGAACCAGGATGTATCCCTGGAGCATGAAAGGACTTTGGGAGCATATTTCAAATGCAGAGATACTCCATTAGCCTAGAGGCAGGAGGGAGGGCATAGTCCCAACTCCAAATGACTTGAGAGATTTTTTACTCCTCCTGGGAGGCATCACCCTCCCTGTGGAGGGGGGCAGGAATAGGATGGGAGCCAAATTGCGAGGCATGGGAGAGAGGGACTTGGAACTGTGATCAATATGTAAAATAAGAAAAAATAATAAATATGTAACAATAAAAGGAAAAAGCTATATCAAAAAATCAAAAATAAATAAATATAAGTATGTACAGAAATAAACAAAATGTCTTTTACAGGATACACACAAATAACTAAACTTGAATCTTGTACCTAAATGTTAAATGTTTACTGCAGAATTTGAAGAAGACTCTGGAGGAGTTAGACCTTTCCAGGTTTGGCTACTTGCCTTCCTGTGCACCAAAAGAACTCTGGTGCTGACTATCAATGTCTTTCTACACAAAGCTCTCTGATGGAAATGAAATGCTTTCCACTATGTGAAATATTCGTACTCCAACACACGGGTATGGGGAGTTGCTAAGACCATATGGTACCTTACAGAACACAGAATGTGGCCAAAGTTTCCCACCAAGCAACCTGGAGGGCCCAACACAACAACTCCCAGGCTTCCCCATCCTATCCTCCCCATCTGAGAATCCATCCCCTCACTCACCATGTTGTGGATTCTGTGCTCATCCATGGTCCACTCACAATTTACTACAGTAGCACTCCCAGAACAGAAATCAATACACTGGCACTTGTTCTGCTTAAAACGAAGCACAAAGCAAGAATAAAAGCCTACAATGTGGCTACAGGAAGTGTCCTGCAATGCCTGTGAGTGGCAGGTTGTCCTGGTTTTGCTGACTGGTTGGTTAAGCTTGAACATGAAGAGCACTTCCTCAAGGGTGAAAGTGAGCTTAAAGACACATCACAGGGTTCCTTGGCTCTGGCTTCAAGACTGAGATGTTGTAGACACCTGTAGAGACACAAATCTCAATGTCACTCACCCCTGTCTAAAATAGACAACCACATTGTCTTCCAGTAGTGTGTAGATCATCATCTCCCTCCTCCACACAATGTGCAGATGTTGCAGATACAATTACACAATGTAGACTGGAATGATTAACTTATTCAACAAAGGGTAGGTTGCTCAGATTATTAAAAACTTTAGAGAGATTTTAGAGCATATGGCACAGCAGTTGTTTGTTCTTTGGCTTCTGTCTAAGGTCAGGGGAACTGGGTGTACATTTTATATAATAGTCACAGAAACTTCAGAAAACCAAGAAAGAAGGGAAGGAGCCATATCACAAAGAAATTGATATATCTTTCTCCTGTCAGATGCTTGGGTGATAGCTCTAATGCATTTGGGAGTTTTATTCCTGAAATTCTTGTGAAATGAATAATAATAAAAGGTGTTGTCTTCATGGTAATTTGAATACTCTGGGAGAATTCGTCTGGGAAGATTACTTCTACAAGCATTGTGATGACCTGGCACAGCTTCCTCAGTGTACAGGTGAGAAAATATACAATATTCTCTTCTTGAACAGGATTGTGTTCAGGTTTCTAAATCAGTGGAGCTATCATCCTGCCTTGAGATTGGAGAAAGACTTATTTTCTTCTTTGAGGTCTGGTTCCTGTTTTCTTTTCTTTTGTTTTTCTGTTATTTTTTTCCTATTTGTCTGCAGCCCAGTGACAACCATGAAATAAGTGGTTTCAGTTCATCTGACCTCAGTGGGAAAGTACAGAACATGTATCTCCTTTTCTGTGCTGAAATCTCTCGCTAGTAGTTAGGACAAGGAATAATCACATCATGTGATTGTGTAGTGGGCTGTGCAAGCTAGCTAGCTACCTTGTTTTCAGGAGAAAGGAGTGAGTGCAGGAAGAGAGCAGTGTTTGCTATTGGAGTCAAGACCAGTGCAGTAGAAATGCATATGTCTGCTGACCTAGAAAAGGTATTTTCTGGGTTGGAACTCCAGGTCAGGTATCATTGGGCTGTGTCTTTAAAGACAATGCATTCTTATAGAAGGTGCTCTTGTCACTCAGTAATCACTAATCAACCATACCCTCCTCATGACCTGTGAATCATAAATGGTACAGGGACTTTCCTATTGCCAGATTCAGGCTTTTATCTGAGGGAGAACTGGCACATTTTTTGTGTGTGTGCTGTTCTTCTATTACTGCTACAGGAAGTTGATTGTATAGGTTGGAAGAGTCAGTCATTAATCCATGGTGAGTGATGGGCTGCTGTCCCCAGGATGGAAGAGTACATTGTGCAGTATATGAGCCATGTGGTGGGTCCTGCTAACATCTGAGTGGGAACATGAAGACAGATTTTCCTTCCTGTGGGTTTTCATCAGATCCATGAAACTCCCCTGGAATCAATGATAGGACTCTGACTAAAACTTTGTGGGTTGAATCTCTTCAGGGTATTGAGAGCAGGGAGCCCTGTGTAGAAACATCTTTTCAGTGGACTTCATTTAGCTTTTTGTGCATCCATGGAAAGACTGCAGTGCTTGGAGACATTTAACAATTTATATTTTACTATATGTGAAATGATGGAAAAAATAAATATTAGGGCTTATGGCAAGAATGGAAAAATACAAAGGACAAGAATCTCTCCTAGTAGATAAGTTCCTGACGTCAGAATACAGAGCCCACATGCTAGCTATTTTCAGGAGATAAAGAAAAAAAAAAAAAACAAAACCAAGTCCCAAACCTTGCAGGTGTGCTAATCAATGGTGATGCCCTTGAAATCAAACTTTGTACTCTATGAAATACTGTAACCTTGAAAATCCTATGAACTGAGACTAGTGTTATCAAGCCTCCCTTTCACTTTTGTTACTAGGTGCATTTATCTTCCAGTATAGTAAAGCCCTAGCATGATTGGTTCTTCTCAATTCAAAACTTTTGTTTTTGCATTTGGAAATAACTTCACTGAACATTGAGGAAACCCAGGAGGTACAAAGTTTGTGGGTTCATGACGGATTTCCTCCAGCCACCCAAGACACCCTGTTCTCTTGAATGTCTGTCTGTCTGTCTGAATTTTTTTTCTGGCTCAGCAGTGGATATCTCAATCTGTACACAGGTCAATAGCACCTCAGTGGATACACTAAAGGGATGAAACCTGGAGAATTTTGTGTACAACTCAAATTCTTATCTAGGCATGGATACATCGGAGGTTTTGACTAACGAGCTATCTGAGTGTGAAGACTTGGTCAAGGACTGAGTCATCCTAATGGAGAGGCCACCTCCCATATGTAAAATATTTGACATTATAGACCCTCCTGTGGAAATGGGAGTCAGGTCATCTGAATCTGAGAGGAGCTATTGTATGTAAGTCTGTGTGTTGGGCCCTCTGTCTCTGATATTTATTTACGTGATGTATTTTTTCATTGTCTCTCCCCTATGGATGCTACCTCAGACAAAAACTAAGATAGGGCTGACTTCTTCCTTTTTCTGTGTAAAAACATAAATTATTTTGCCTCATCAACTCCTAGGCCAGGCTGGGAAATTTTGGGAGTGGCTGTGAACTCAGGAGACCTGTCTTTCCATGTGGGACCATGACTAATTTCCAGCTGCCTGGTCTCTGACACGAACCACTGGCCCTCTACTTGAGTTCTTGGTGCCTCTCAGAGATCTGCCTATCTCTGAAGGACCACTTTTATTCCTGCTGGCTGGATCAGTGACATGGATCTCAGGGCCTCTGCTAAAGAGGCCTATGCTGGAGAGTGCAAATTCCAAGCTATCTGAGCAGAAAGGTAATGTTAAAAGATATAGAGGTTCAAAGAAAAGTAGTAAATAGGTCAGAGGAAGATGTAAACTGATTGCTGTGGGCTCTCATATCTACAAATATAAATTCAAGACTAGTAATAAGAGTTAAAAATTTTGCCCATACCAGGTTAACTGTTTAAAAGTTCCATTTATTTCTCCGAAGAAAAATATATGTACTTGTCGAAATGATCTGTGTTTCTTGTTGGAAACCTGTTTATTGCAAGAATAGAGCTAAAGCAAAACTGCTTTAAACATTTTGCTGTCTGATGCTAACAGCCCCCAGCTCAAAATTTATCTCTGAGCATTGGTCAATAAATTCAGATTATCCAAAAATTAGATGTCCTTTTAATGTAGATGACATTAATACTGTTTTATGTCTAAAGCTGTTAAAAATTGAAACTACTTAAACTGTTACAATTAGTAACACTGGAAATTAACATAAACTTAACAGTCACCAAGGTAATAACAGGTTTAAAGACATGAAGGGTGTTTAAATTTGATATTAAAAAAAGAAATTACAGGATGTTTAATTGTTTTATAAGACAGTTTTTAAATGTTTAAATTCAGAAAGTTACATTGTATTTGTGCTTCTATTACATTGTTAATGTTTGTAGTTAAATCAAAGGGCTAAAATTTAAAATCACAGCCATATACTGTATATACAAGCCATGGCCATTCTGGCTCTTGCCCTGGACATTCTAGCACTGGCCTTTCTGGCTCTGGCTTTTCTTGCCCTGACCCTGGTCGTTCAGGTCCTGGGTTCTGGTACAAGACTTTATGGCCCTGGTTTTGCCGTTCTGGCCCTGGTCTTTCTGGTCTTTGCCCTTGGATTTCTGGCCCTGGTCGTTCTGGACTTAGCCCTGGCTGATCTGGACTTAGCCCTGGCGGATCTGGCCCAGGCCATGGCTCTGGCCTGGCCCTGGGCCTGGTCCTGGCTCTGGCTGTTCTGTCCTTGGCCCTCGCACTGGCCCTGGCCATGTACCTGACCCTGGATGTTCTGACACTTACCCAGGTCGTTCTGGCTCTTGCCGTACTGGCCCTGGCCTTTCTGGGCCTAGCCCTGGTCGTACAAGCCATGGCCATTCTGAGCCTTGCCCTGGACATTCTAGCACTGGCCTTTCTGGCTCTGGATTTCTTGCCCTGACCCTGGTCGTTCATGTCCTGGGTTCTTGTACAGGACTTTCTGGCCCTGGTCATTGCCGTTCTGGCCATGGCCTTTCTGGCCTTTGCCGTTGAATTTGTGGCCCAGGCTGATCTGGACTTAGCCTGGCTAATGCCCTGGCCCTGGCCCTGGCCTTGGTCCTGGGCCTGGCCGTGGCCCTGGCTCTGGCTGCTCTGTCCTGGGCCCTCACACTGGCCCTGGCTGTTCTGTACTTCCCCTCACACTTGTCCTGGCCATGTTCCTGACCCTGGCCATTCTGACCCTTACCCAGGTCATTCTGGCTCTTGCCGTACTGGCCCTGGCTGTTCTGGGTCTGGCCTGGTCATACAAGCCATGGCCATTCTGGCACTTGCCCTGGACATTCTAGCACTGGCCTTTCTGGCTCTGACTTTTCTTGCCCTTAACCTGGTCGTTCAGGTCCTGGGTTCTGGTACAGGAATTTCTGGCTCTGGCCCTAGTCATTCTGGCCCTGGCCTTTCTGGCCTTTGCCCTTGGATTTCTGGCCCTGGCCATTCTGGAATTATCCCTGGCTGATCTGGACTTAGCCCTGGCTGATTTGGCCCTGGCCCTGGCCCTGGCCCTTTCCTTTCCTGCTCTGGCCCAAGCACTTGCTCTGGAACTGGGTCTGGTTGTTCTATCCTTGAACTTGGCCGGTCTGTCCCTTGCCCTGGCCTTTCCTTCCCTTGCTGTTCTGTCCTTGCCTTGAACGATCTGGCCATGGTAGTTATGGCCCTGCACGTTTTGGCCCTGGCCATGGCAATTCTGGACAAGGCCGTTCTGTGACTGGCCGTTCTGACACTGGCTTGAACGAACTGGCCCTGGTAGTTATTGCCTTGGCCATTCTGGCCCTGGCTTTTCTCACCCTGGTTCTGTCACTGGCCATTCTGTCACTGGCCCTGAACCTGGCCCTGGACCTGGCCCTGTCCTTTGTCCTGTCACTGGCCCTGTCCCTGGCTGTTCTGTCCCTGGCACTGGCCTTGGCCCTGCCCCTGGCCCTGGCACTGGCCCTGCACCTGGCACTGGCCCTGGCCCTGCCCTCACCTGGCCCTTGCCCTCGCTGCACCTGGCCCTGGCCCTGCAAATGGACCTGGCCCTGGCCATGAACCTGGACCTAGCCCTGGACCTACACCGGGCCATGGCACTGGCCCTGCAAATGGCCTTGGCCCGGGCCCTGCAACTGGCCCAGGCCCTGCACCTGGCCCTCTGCCTGGGCCTGGCCCTGACCCTGGGCCTGCACCTGGCCCTGGCCCTGGCGCTGCACCTGGCCCTGGCCCTGGCCATGCAACTGGACCTGGCCCTGGCCCTGCACCTGGACCTGCCCTAGCCCTACACCTGGCCCTGGCTCTGGCCCTCTACCTGGCCATGGCCCTGCACCTGGCCCTGGCCCTGCACTTGGCCATGAACCTGGCCCGGTACCTGGCATGGCAATAGCCCTGCACCTGGCCTTGGCCCTGGCCTTGCCCTGCACCTGGCCCTGGCCCTACAACTGGCCCTGGCCTTGGCCCTGCACCTGGCCCTGGCCCTGGCCCTCCACCTAGCCCTGGCATTGGCCCTGCACCTGGCCCTGGACCTGGCCCTGGCCCTGGCCCTGCACCTATGACTGGCCCTGCACCTGGCCCTGGCCCTGGCCCTGACCCTGCACCTGACCTTTGCCCTGGCCCTGCACCTGCCCCTTCACCTGGCCCTGGCCCTGCACCTGGCCCTGAACCTGGCCCTGGCCCTTCACCTGGCCCTAGCCCTGCACCTGGACCTGGCACTGGCCCTGCACCTGGCCATGGCCCTCCACCTAGCCCTGGCATTGGCCCTGCACCTGGCCCTGGACCTGGCCCTGGACCTGGCCCTACACCTATGACTGGCCCTGCACCTGGCCCTGGACCTGACCCTGCACCTGACCTTCGCCCTGGCCCTGCACCTGGCCGTGAAACTGGCCCTGGCCCTTCACCTGGCCCTGGCCCTGCACCTGGCCCTGGCACTGGCCCTAGACCTGCACCTGGCCCTGGCGCTGGCCCTGCACCTGGCCCTGCACCTGGCCCTGCACCTGGCCCTGACCCTGCACTTGGCCCTGGCCCTGGCCCTGGCCCTGGCCCTGGCCCTGCACCTGGCCCTGCACCTGGCCCTGGCCCTGGCCCTAGCCCTGGCCCTGCACCTGGCAATGGCTTTGCACCTGGCCCTGGCCTTGGCCCTGCACCTGGCCCTGACCCTGGCCCTCCACCTAGCTCTGGCCCTGGCCCTGCACCTGGCCCTACACCTGGCCCTGCACCTGGGACCTAGCCCTGGCCCTGCACCTGGCCATGTACCTGGCCCTGGCCCTGACCTTGGCCCTGCACCTGGCACTGGCCCTACAACTGGCCCTGGCCTTGGCCCTGCACCTGGCCCTGGCCCTGGCCCTCCACCTAGCCTGGCATTGGCCCTGCACCTGGCCCTGGCCCTGGCCCTGCACCTATGACTGGCCCTGCACCTGGCTTTGGCCCTGACCCTGCACCTGACCTTGCCCTGGCCCTGGCCCTGCACCTGGACCTGCCCTAGCCCTACACCTGGCCCTGGCTCTGGCCCTCTACCTGGCCATGGCCCTGCACCTAGCCCTGGCCCTGCACTTGGCCATGAACCTGGCCCGGTACCTGGCATGGCAATAGCCCTGCACCTGGCCTTGGCCCTGGCCTTGCCCTGCACCTGGCCCTGGCCCTACAACTGGCCCTGGCCTTGGCCCTGCACCTGGCCCTGGCCCTGGCCCTCCACCTAGCCCTGGCATTGGCCCTGCACCTGGCCCTGGACCTGGCCCTGGACCTGGCCCTGCACCTATGACTGGCCCTGCACCTGGCCCTGGCCCTGGCCCTGACCCTGCACCTGACCTTTGCGCTGGCCCTGCACCTGCCCCTTCACCTGGCCCTGGCCCTGCACCTGGCCCTGAACCTGGCCCTGGCCCTTCACCTGGCCCTAGCCCTGCACCTGGACCTGGCACTGGCCCTGCACCTGGCCCTGGCCCTCCACCTAGCCCTGGCATTGGCCCTGCACCTGGCCCTGGACCTGGCCCTGGACCTGGCCCTACACCTATGCTGGCCCTGCACCTGGCCCTGGACCTGACCCTGCACCTGACCTTCGCCCTGGCCCTGCACCTGGCCGTGGAACTGGCCCTGGCCCTTCACCTGGCCCTGGCCCTGCACCTGGCCCTGGCACTGGCCCTAGACCTGCACCTGGCCCTGGCCCTGGCCCTGGCCTTGGCCCTGCACCTGGCCCTGGCCCTGGCCCTGCACCTGGCCCTGACCCTGCACCTGGCCCTGGCTTTGCACCTGGCCCTGACCTTGGCCCTGCACCTGGCCCTGACCCTGGCCCTCCACCTAGCTCTGGCCCTGGCCCTGCACCTGGCCCTGGACCTGGCCTTGGCCCAGCACCTGGCCCTGGCCCTGGCCCTGGCCTTGGCCCTGCACCTGGCCCTGGCCCTGGCCCTGCACCTGGCCCTGGCCCTGTACCTGGCCCTCCACCTAGCCCTGGGCCTGGCCCTGCACCTGGCCATGTACCTGGCCCTGGCCCTGACCTTGGCCCTGCACCTGGCACTGGCCCTGCACCTGGCCCTGAACCTGGCCCTGGCCCTGCACCTTGCCCTGCACCTGGCCCTGACTCTGCACCTGGCCCTGTCCATGTCCCTGCACCTGGACCTGGACCTGGTGCTGCACCTGACCCTGGCCCTGCAACTGGCCCTGGCCCAGCACCTGGCCGTGGTCCTGCACCTGGCCCTGACCCTGCACCTGGCCCTGGCCCTGCACCTGGCCCTGGCCCTGCACCTGGCCCTGGCCGTATCCCAGCACCTAGCCCTGGCATTGGCCCTGCACCTAGCCCTGGACCTGTCCCTGCCCCTGCACCTGGCCCTGACCATGGCCCTCCACCTAGCCCTGGCATTGGCCCTGCACCTGGCCCTGGACCTGGCCCTGCACCTGGCCCTGGCCTTGGACCTGGCCCTGCACCTGGCACTGGCCCTGCATCTGGCCCTGCCCCTGGCCATGACCCTTCACCTGACCTTGGCCCTGGCCTGCAACTGGCTCTGGCCCTGCAAATGGCCCTGGCCCTGCATCTGGCCCTGCACCTGGCCCAGGCCCTGCACCTGGCCCTGAACCTGGCCCTGGCCCTGCACCTGGCCCTGCACCTGGCCCTGCACCTGGCCCTGACCCTGCACCTGGCCCTTCACCTGGCCCTGCACCTAGCCCTGGACCTGCACCTGACCCTGGACCTGCACCTGTCCCTGTCCCTGTACCTGTCCCTGTCCCTGCACCTGGCCCTGGCAGTGGCCCTGCACCTGGCCCTGGCCTTGGACTGGCACCTGGCCCTGGCCCTGCACCTGGCCCTGGCCCTCCACCCAGCCCTGGCATTGGCCCTACACCTGGCCTTGTACCTGGCCCTGGACCTGGCCCTGCACCTGGAACTGGCCCTGCACCTGGCCCTGACCCTGCACCTGACCTTGGCCCTGGCCCTGCACCTGGCCCTGCACCTAGCCCTGGCCCTGCACCTGGCCCTGCACCTGGCCCTGGCCCTGCCCATGGCCCTGCACCTGGCCCTGCACCTGGCCCTGGCCCTGGCCCTGCACCTGGCCCTGCACCTGGCCCTGCACCTGGCCATGGCCCTGCCACTGGCCCTGGACCTGGCCCTGGCCCTGCACCTGGCCCTGGCCTTGTCCCTGCACCTGGTCCTGGCCCTGCACTTGGCCATGACCCTGGCCCAGTACCTGGCATGGCAATAGCCCTGCACCTGGCCTTGGCCCTGGCCTTGCCCTGCACCTGGCCCTGGCCCTACAACTGGCCCTGGCCTTGGCCCTGCACCTGGCCCTGGCCCTGGCCCTGCACCTGGCCCTGGCCCTGGCCCTGCACCTGGCCCTCGCCCTGGCGCTGCACCTGGCCCTGGCCCTGCACCTGGCCCTAGCCATGGCCCTACACCTGGCCCTGGCCCTGCACCTGGCCCTAGCCATTGCCCTACACCTGGCCCTGGCCTTGCACCTGGCATTGGCCCTGGCCCTGCACCTGGCCCTGGCCCTGCACCTGGCCCTGCACCTGGTAATGGCCAAAACGGCCAGGGCCAGGGCCTATATCAGGGCCAGGTGCAGTGCCAGGGCCAAGGACAGAACAGCCAGGGACAGGGCCAGTGAAAGGGCAAAGGCCAGGGCCAGGTCCAGGACCAGGTGCAGGGCCAGTGCCAGGGCTAGCTGGAGGGCCAGGGCCAGGTGCAGGGACAAGGCCAGGGCCAGGTGCAGGGCCAGGGCCAGGGCCAGGGCCAGGGCCATGGCCAGGTGCAGGGCCAGGTGCAAGGCCAGATGCAGGGCCAGGGCCAGGTGCAGGGCCAGGGCCAGGTGCAGGGCCAGGTGCAGGGCCATGGGCAGGGCCCGGGCCAGGTGCAGGGCCAGGTGCAGGGCCAGGTGGCAGGGCCAGGGCCAGGTGCAGGGCCAGGTGCAGGGCCAGGGCCAAGGTCAGGTGCAGGGTCAGGGCCAGGTGCAGGGCTAGTGCCAGGTACAGGGCCAGGTCCAGGGCCAGGTCCAAGGCCAGGTATAGGGCCAATGCCAGGGCTGGGTGGAGGGCCAGGGCCAGGTGCAGGGCCAGGGCCAGGGCCAGGTGCCAGTCCAAGGCCAGGGCCAGGTGCAGGGCCACTGCCAGGGCCAGGTGCAGGGCCAGGGCCAGGTGCAGGGCCAGTGCCATGTGCAGGGCCAGGTCCAAGGCCAGGGCCAGGTGCAGGGCCAAGTCCAGGGCCAGGGCCAGGTGCATGGCAAGGTGCATGGCCAGGGCCAGGTCCAGGGCCAGGTGCAGGGCCAGGGCCAGGGCCAGGTGCAGGGCCAATGCCAGGGCTAGGTGTAGGGCCATGGTCAGGGCCAGGTGCAGGGGCAGGGACAGGTCCAGGGCCAGGTGCAGGGCCAGGGCCAGGTGCAGGGCCAGGGCCAGGTGCAGGGTCAGGGCCAGGTGCAGGACCAGGGCCAGGTGCAGGGCCAGGGCCAGTTGCAGGGCCAGGGTCAGGTGCAGCACCAGGTCCAGGGCCAGGTGCAGGGACATGGACAGGGCCAGGTGCAGAGTCAGGGCCAGGTGCAGGGCAAGGTGCAGGGCCAGGGCCAGGTGCAGGGCCAAGGTCAGGGCCAGGGCCAGGTACATGGCCAGGTGCAGGGCCAGGGCTAGGTCCAGGTGCAGGGTCAGGGCCAGGGCCAGGTGCAGGATCAAGGCCAGGGCCAGGTACAGGGCCAGGGCCAGGTGCAGGGCCAGGGCCAGGGCCAGGTGCAGGGCCAAGGCCAGGGCCAGGGCCAGGGCCAGGTGCAGGGCCAAGGCCAGGTCCAGGGCCAGGTGCAGGGCCAGGTGTAGGGCCAGGTGCAGGGCCAGAGCCAGAGGTAGGTGGAGGGCCAGGGTCAGGGCCAGGTGCAGGGCCAAGGCCAGGGCCAGGTGCAAAGCCAGGGCCAGGTGCAGGGCCAGGGCTAGGGCCAGGGCCATGTGCAGGGCCAGGGCCAGGTGCAGGGCCAGGTGCAGGGCCAGGGCCAGTGCCAGGGCCAGGGCCAGGTGCAGGGCCAGGTGCAGGGCCAGGGCCAGGGCCAGGGCCAGGGTCAGGGCCAGGTGCAGGGCCAGGTGCAGGGCCAGGTGCAGGGCCAGGTGCAGGGCCAGGTGCAGGGCCAGGTGCAGGGCCAGGTGCAGGGCCAGGTGAAGGGCCAGGGCAAGTTTCACGGCCAGGTGCAGGGCCAGGGCGAAGGTCAGGTGCAGGGTCAGGTCCAGGGCCAGGTGCAGGCCAGTCATAGGTGTAGGGCCAGGTTCAGGGCCAGGTCCAGGGCCAGGTGCAGGGCCAATGCCAGGGCTAGGTGGAGGGCCAGGGCCAGGGCCAGGTGCAGGGCCAGTGACAGGTCCAGGTGCAGGGCTAGGGCCAGGTGCAAGGCTAGGGCCAGGTGAAGGGCCAGGGCCAGGTTCAGGGCCAGGTGCAGGGCCAGGGCCAGGTGAAGGGGCAGGTTCAGGGCCAGGGCAAAGGTCAGGTGCAGGGTCAGGGCCAGGAACAGGGCCAGGTGCAGGGCCAGTCATAGGTGCAGGGCCAGGTCCATGGCCAGGTCCAGGGCCAGGTGCAGGGCCAATGCCAGGGATAGGTGGAGGGCTGGGCCAGGGCCAGGTGCAGGGCCAAGGCCAGGGCCAGGTGCAGTGCCAGGTGCAGGGCCAGGGCCAGGTGCAGGGCCAGGGCCAGATGCAGGGCCAGGGCCAGATGCAGGGCCAGGTGCAGGGCCAGGTGCAGGGCCAATGCCAGGGCTAGGTGGAAGTCCAGGGTCAGGGCCAGGGCCATATGTGATATCTTCTAAAAATCCTGCATACACAATGAAAGTTCAGCATTTGAACATGTTACTACTCTGCTCTGCGATTAAACAAGGGATGAACCTGAGAGTTTCCCACAATCATGTGGGAGTCATCTGATAGTCAATTGTGTGGAGTATGGCAGACTATTTCATCCTCTGATTATGTTGTTATTTGATTATTAAAATAGGATATTAGATAATCCATGATCAGTGGATTGTGGTGACGCGATGTGGGAGGCAATTATTATAGACCATATCAATTATGTAGTTAAAATATTTAAATTTATCACGACAGCATCGTTCATGAGCCTGGTTTGGAGCCACCTTAGGGAACTGGATGATGTTACATGAACTTATTATTTGATTATTAGATTATATAAAACAATGGTTATATCATCTGTTACACCTGGAATCTGGTGCCACAGATCATCTAATTACATAATTAATGACTTTAAATTGACATTCTGTTTTAATCCCCAAGATAATGTAAATATGTGTATAGTTATGTAACTAGCAATCATCCATTCCATGAAGAGACCTCTAATGCTCCCTCTTGTGGAGTTAATGTGCAATGTCATCACATTTTATGATTCATTGACTCAATTGATGATGATGATATCCTTTATGACTGGAGTCTGGCCATGCTTCCCTGCCAGTAAAATGCTACATCCCCTATTTATTGTGACAGTTAGCTTTTATGAATTCTTTAATTCTTTAAATTATGTAAACGAAAGACAGTGCCATCACCGATTACTGTTAGGGTGCAAATATCTCTCAGCGACAAGGTTAGGAAAGTTGTAGTCATGGGCAGAGCATTTTCGGAATGATCTATGAATCTCCCAGAGCAAGAGGGATGCTGCATGATTGAGTCCAGGAGGTGTCACGGTGCCCTCCGAGAAGTACAAGCACTTCACCAAGGCCGGCATGGTGGTCTGGGTGTTGACTACCTGCTCTTCCTCCACATCTTCACATCGGTTGTTATCTACCATGAGAGGAAGGAGTGGCACTAGGATATCGGCACCATCACTGAGACCTGGCAAATGGATAATGACTCAGAACATGGAAGAACAACTCTCTCTCTCAGCTATGCTGGTGATGACCCTGCTGCAGCCATCTTTTCAGCTGTTATCAACATTGTGGCTACTACTGCTACGCCAGGATTGGGCCCATTATCTCATGTCCTGCTGCCCCTCAACAGAGATACAGGCGCTTGTGATGATGTTAGGACAACAGAATTCATCAGGCAAGACAGTATGATTATCTGACGATTAACTGATGTCATTTTAAAAATCGTTGATGACAGCATACATTTCCATATCTGGCACTTCTGCCCGGGAAATGATGGTACAAAAAAGAGGTCAATGGCTTACATATTTAAAGATGTAATTATTAAATTCTTTCATTATTTAATCTGTGATCCCTCAAGTTTGATGCCACCTTGTGTGACTCAAGTGTGACAGACCATCTAACTATCTGATTATTTCATTATTCAAATCTGTCTTTTTCTACTCCAGGAAGAGTGGAGTCTGGATCCACCTTGTTGGTGTTAAATTGTATCTTGTGTATTCTTTCTTTCTTTCTTTCTTTCTTTCTTTTTTTCTTTTCACAAGAGGAAGCTTTACAGGTCTCTTCATGGAATGGATGATTTTTGGATTACATAACTTTATAAATTTTTACCTTATCTTGGGTATTAACACAGACTGTAAATTTAAATACTTTAATTGTTTAATTAGATGATCTGTGGCAGCAGATTCCAGGTTTCATGGATGATATAATCATTGTCTTATATAGGTAAATAATCTAACAATGCGTTCATGTAAGATCATCCACTTCCCTAAGGTGGCTCCAAACCAGGCTTTTGAATGATGCTGTCATGATTAATTTAAATATTTTAACTAAAAAATTGATATTTAGATGGTCCATAATAATTGTTTCCCGCATCATGGAATCCACTGATTATGGATTATCTAATATCCTATTTTAATAATCAAATAACAACATAATCAGATGATGAAATGGTCTGCCGTACTTGACACAATTGACTCTCATTGACTCCCACATGATTGTGGGAAACTCCCAGGTTCATCCCTTATTTAATCGGAGAGCAGAGTCATGAAGTGTTTACATGCTGAAATGTCATTGTGTATGCAGGGTTTTTAGAAGATCCTGCATATTTCATGTTGGACGGCTGCCTCAAAAGAGATGGAGTGCAATCCAATAATCCCTAAGTCTACTCTAACAAAGGGATTATCACCATCCTGAAGGAAGTTAACAATGACAAACTCACCTTTTGATGAATAATTGTGAGTCTTATTATCTTTCTTTCCATAGTATTAATTCTTAGGTGAGAGAGAATTCATAAACAGAAGAAATTGAATGTTCTCTGATAATTAGGTAATCTAGAATTTCATGACCAGTAAAAGCTTTAGGCAAACTTCCAGAGATTTGGCTATGACTTGCTTAGGGGAATCAAATGCTGTCATTGAAAGATTTAGGAGATAGTTATCTTGGGAGACTGTAATGTCCCATGATAACACTTACTTGAAGCTGCTCTCTGGTACTTGGCCCATGATAACAGAATACAGACTGCAAGCAGCGTTGCCAGGCAACATTTATGAACCAGTATTCTGTCATATTCTAGTGCCCCTCCCACATGCTAAAAGGAGCATACCTAAAGATGAAGAAACCCTACAGCCTCACTGAGTTTTTCACAAAAACAAGCAGGCTCTTTCTTTTGGGTTCTACATATTTACCCATCTCTCAAGCTACAACATGTCTATAATGCCATAAGCAGGAAAACGAAAGCATCATCATTCCCTTCATGTACAATGATGAGTATTTTAAACCGTTTTTCTATGCTTCAATTTTCTAATACTTAGAATGGATACAATACAAATAATTGACTCTACCATAAACCTTTTCTCTTTTTTGATAATAAAATAATCCCTCTTCATTCTCTGCCCTTTAGAGGAGTTTTATCCCATGGTTTCTCGGCATTGTTTAGGTTTGCATTGGTACAGAACAGCCAGGGCCAGGGCCCGGGCCAAGGAAAAAATAATGACAACAAGAATTTCTGCCAATAGATAAATCCCTGACTACAGAGTACAGAACCCACATCCTATTCTCAGGAGAAGAATTAAAAACAAAGAAAAAACACCAACCTTTCAGGTGTGCTCATCAATCTTGCCTAAACAAATGATGGATAATATTAACTTAGTTCCATGATGACCTTGTAAATAAATTTGTACTCTATCATCTGCCTGTATCTTGGAAACCTTGTTGACTGAGATTAGTGGTCTCAAATTTCCCTTTCTCTTTACCATGTTATAAACCCCTCACAATTTAAGCTACTACCTTACTTTTCTGACAGAGTGAGGTCCCAGCTGGTTTGATTTTTACCAGTAAAAACCATTTGCTTTTGCAGCCAGGAGTCACTTCCTTGGAAGTTGAGGAAACCAGTAGGCGTAATAGTAACAAGCTGCTCAAGGAGTCTTTATAGGCTATAGAACTCCAGGTGACAGCTATTTGAAAATCAAAACACTGTTGTGCCAGCGACATGCCTGTACTACTTCCTGCTTACTTTTGCAGTGTTTTCTTACCTGCAAGTAGGCTAAAATGCTAGACAATACCAACAAAAGGAAGTGGGATTCCGGAAATGGACCATTTATCAGAGGCATCAGTTTGTAGACACTATTGAAGATTCACTTTGGTTGGGCTGGTTCAGATAAGTAGGGAGAGCACTATAGAGGAGCAGGCTGTAGTCAGCAACTGATACTCATCTGCCAGAAGGACAAATCGTCTGAGACATGTTTAAACTTGGAACAAAGGTTAAAATGTATATATTTAATTGGAACTCTTTGTTCCTTACCTTTGGTGATCAAGAAAGACAGCAAGACCAGGGAGAAAATTCCATCCTCAGGATAGCTGTATAAATCTGCAGTCCTTTTGACCTGTAAGAAGTGGATAAAAGCTTTATGACATTTGTTCCTCTGAAGCCTATATGAACTGTGTTATATAAAAGGACATAAAAGTTTTAGATATATTATCATCACCAATTTGTGCTGAAATCCAAATTGTACAAAAAGTAGGTTTTGGGTATCTATAAAACAGCAGGAATGTACTTATGCCTTTGAGTCCTAGCAAAATTTACAGATTTGGGGTAGAAGCTTTTTCTTCTGTCAAGAGCGATCCATGTATAGATTGGTCAGTGGTGCCTTAGGCCTAATGAAACATCCTTCATATTTACACTTCGATGACACCCAATAAAAATCATAAAACTTTGAGTTTGTGACTAAACAGCTGAGAGTCCCTGTTCTATTAGCTTATCGGAACTTGATTAATGTTAAGCTCTGAATTTTTATATTGTAAATTAATTTTTTATATCTTTAAGAAGTATATGTCTTGGGCTAGAGAGATGTGGCAGAGGTTAAGATTACTTGCTCCTCTTCTAGAAGTCCTGAGTTCAATCCCCAGCAACTACATTGTGGCTCACAAACATTTATAATGTGATGTGGTATCCTCTTTGGGTGTGCAGACATGTATGCAGGCAGAACACTGTAAGCATAATTAATAAATAAATGTTCAAAAAAGACATATATCTTTATATTTTTAAATTCTGATTTAGGAGCCATATCAAGGCTGCCTTTATTGCCAATCTCACAAACATTTGGTTAGCCAAGCCATCAATAGAATTAGAGATCTGAGAAGGATAAACTATATGTTACTTTTGAATCTATTAAAAAAATCACAGGGACCATTCCTTATATTCTTAGCCATATCCAATTTTCTATGACATTGAGGGGAGAAATTTTTCACCAAGTACATAATGTGAGAGGTGTTTTTTTTTCCCTATGGAACCTGGAATTGGAAAAGTCTGAACTTATTTTGTCTAGGCAAAGTGCAGACAATTTTCCAGTACCCTGCAGGCTCTACAGAGTCCGAGCTGGGTCCTATCATGCTGCAGGCATTTTGTTTCAGCATCTTGCTCCCTGGTCAGTGTCATCACAATCCATGCTGCCCCACAATGTTCTTTAGAGACCTTTCTTTGGTCATTGTTAGGTTCTGTGATTCTTTGTCTGAAATTATTACAGTTTTTTAGTTAATATTTAAATGTCTTATTCTACAGATCTCTGTAGTATTAGAAGTCTTTCTAGGTAGATGTTAATAGACAACGTGGTTTTCATTTACTCGATTTAAGCTTAAACTTTTAGAATATGTATAGGAGACAGAGTGAGGTTTATTCCTGTTATTAATCATTAATACTTAGTTTGACTATAACCAAAAGTTAATCTATAAGGATGGCTGGTAACTTGTGTTTCTTAACATTTTATAATAGTTACCAGATTTTATAAAACTAGAACTTTGCATTGTCAGTTTTAGCTTTAAAAATACTGATTTTAATTTGAAACTCCTTTTAGGAAAACATAAAACAGCTATGTGATTCAGTTTATCTAAATAACTTATGCTTACCAAATTTAGCAAAAACAAGGATGGCTTGCCATCTGTATCATAAAAAATGAGCTTCTCAACTTTTGGTTAGTATATACAGTTTATGGCTATGATCTTAAATTTTAGCCCTTTAATTTAAGTACAAATATTAACAATGTAATAAAGCACAAATATAATGTAACCTTCTGAATTTAAACATATAAAAAACTGTTTGATAAAACAATTAAACATCCTGTACTGACTTCTTATAATATCAAATAATTTTAGCATCCTTTATGTCTTTAAACCCATTGACTCCTTGGTGCCTTTTAAGTTTATGTCAATTTCCAGTGTTAATAATTCTAACTTTTTAACTAGATTCAATGTTTAACAGCTTTCGACATAAAACAGAATTAATTTCATCTACATTAAAAGGACATCTGATTTTCTGATAATCTGAATTTAATGACCAGTGCTCAGAGGTAAATTTTGAGTTGGGGGCTGTTATCATTAGACAGCAAAAATGTTTAAACCATTTTTTTTTGCTCTATTCTTGCAACAAATCGGTTTCTAACAGGAAACACTGATAGAACTTTTTAGCAAGTACATATATTTTTCTTGAGAGAAATAAACAGAACTTTTAAACCATTAACCTGGTATGGTCAAAAATTTTAACTCATATTACTAATCTTAAATTTATATTTGTAGATATGAGACCCCACAGCAAACAGTTTACATCTATCTCGACATTTGACGACTTTTCTTTGAACCTCCATAACTTTTTACATTACCTTTAGTCTCTCTCTGAGTTTCTCAGACATCCCTAGCATAGAAATGTCTCTCCTTTTCTCTTTTTCTTTTTCTTATCAGTGACTCTTACCCAGATATGCATGCCTGAAGTGAAATCTTATTCATTTATTTAATTCCTGACTCCACCTTCTTACATTGGTGCTGTTCCCTGAGACTCTCTGCACCCTCTGCTTTATTAATTGTTGGCCTATTTATGGATTTTGAGGGTTACACCAGATCTTCTTTTATGTCATCTTTCAGTATTATAATTTTATTATTATCTCTTTTCCACTCTTCTGGATCTTGCCAATCCTTTTTCCTGTTCTAACTTTTATTGCCCAGAGAAATGGAATCATACTCGTAACACCTGAATTTCCTTCTGATGTTCTCTGTTCTGCTTTGGTGAGTTGCATTGACCTATAAATCTGCAGGCCACATGACGTGTCTACTAGACCACTGTTATCTTATTTTGTCTTCTTTGCTTCAGACTGATTGTAACAAGTCTGCACATAGCCATCACTTCTAAATACCATATATTTTGTTATTTTTATTTTTCTTAGTTGACACAAAAATCTTTACCAAAGTTGTTCTCCCCAACACTGCTCATCCTCCTCCTCCCCACTCTCACCCTCACCCCTTTCCCTATGGTCACAGTCACTGCCACCTGAGGAGAGGAGGGCTGGGCGAGGGTCTGGTTCTGTCATTAGCCCCTAGGGATTCAGAACTCCTCTCCTCTCTGACTGCCCACCACGTGGCCCAATGCACCTAGACCTTCAGCAACCCAGCATGGATCCTGGATGAGCATGGCTTAGGGCTTCTGTACCAGGAGGAGCCTGGTGCTGTTTACACTGGTGTTCTGTATTACCAGCAGCCTGTAAGATTCTGGCCTGGGAGTATTTATTTTATTTTATTTTTTAATTTTCTTATTTATTTTTTATTTCACATGTCGATCCCATTTCCCTCTCCCTCCCTCCCACCATTTACACGCTATTCCCCCCTCACATGCACCCTGACCACCCTCTGCTCCCAGCTCCCAACCCAATTCCACATGTATGACAATGCCATCCAGGTGTAGTCATGTAGATCTGTCAAGTCATTTGAAGTAGGAACTAGGACTTCTCTCCTGTTTCTAGGTTAAGGGAGTATCCTCCATGGGGGATGTGTCTGCAATGACCTTTGGTGCAGTAGGAATACATCCTGGTTGCACTGTCTGCAGTCCCTAGGGCTGCTCATTCCTTCTGGCTGAGACCCATATTTAGAGAAGACTGAGTCAGTACCATGCTAGATTCCAAGCTATCAGTCTGGGTGCCTGTTATTTGCTCCTTGTTCAGGTCAGCTGTCTCTGTGTATTTCTACAACCTGGTCTTGTTCTGTCCATCTGCATCTGGATTTTAGTTAAACTCAGCGTTTAGGTTTGGGTGTTTGCTTCTGTTTCCAACAGCACTATAGGAGGGCTCCATGATGGTGAATACGTTAGTTGTTGATCTCACTATCCAGGAAGGGCATTTATGGTAGCCTTTTCACAGTTGCTCAAATTGTTAGTTGGCCACAGTCTTGTAGGTCTCTGGACTTTTCTTTAGATTCACTTTTCTCTTCAAACCAATACTGGCTCCTTCTTTTATTCTCTCTCTCTTTCTGTCTCCCTCTCTCTCTTTCACTCACTCTCAGTCTCTCTCTCTCTCTCTCTCTTCTGTCTTGTATTCCTACCCTGACTCAATCTTCCTAGTCGCAATTTCTTTTCTCTCCTTCCCTTTCTCCTAGTTCTCTCTACATACATTGACCTCCCCCCACCTCCCATGTGCTCTGGGGGACTTGTCCCATCAACCTTCTGTGAGCGAGTTTATATGAATCTCTTAGAATACACCTTGTATCCTAGTCCTCTGGTTGTGTGAATTATAGGCTGGTGATCCTTTGCTCTAGGTCTAAAATCCATATATGAGTGAGTACATCCTATGTTCATCTTTTTGTGACTGGGTTACCTCATTCAGGATGGTTGTTTCAAGAGCCATTGACTTGCCTGCGAATTTCAAGATTCCATTATTTTTTTCTGCAGAGTAGTATTACATTGTGTAGATGTGCCACATCTTCTTATCCATTCTTCATATGAGGATCATCTAGGTTGTTTCCAGTTTCTTGCTGCTATCAACATAGTTGAATAGATGTCTTTGTTGCCAGGATATGGATCATTTTGGTATATGTCTAAGGGGGGATTGCTGGGTCGCATGGTAAACTAATTCGCATTTTCCTGAGGGACCACCATACTTATCGCCAAAATGGCTGTACGAGTTTGCACTCCCACCAGCAGTGGTGGAATGTTCCCTTTCTACACATCTTCTTTGGTATAAGTTGTCATTGGTGTTTTTAATTTTAGCCATCCTGGCAGGAGTAAGATGTTATCTCAAAGTTGTTTTGATTTGCATTTCCCTGATAGCTAAAGATGTTGAACATTTTCTTAAGTGTTTTTCAGCTTTTTTAGTTTCCTCTATTGAGAATTATTTCTTCTGTTCTATACCCCATTTTTATTTTTGATTTTATAAAGTTTTTTTTTCAATCAACACTTCTATTCTTTTTTTCATTTTATATAACCAAGTCCATTTAAATAATAACAAACATTTATAGACAATATTTGGGGATTTAGGTGTCGATCTTTCCAAACTACTTCCTGCTGGTAAGGTGCACTGTCATGGGGATTCTATGAAGATGCAGAAATCCTGGCTGTAGTCTGTAAGGCTGCTTTGTCCACCTGTTTTGAATGTAGGATCACCTGGTATTTTGGGTCTGGCTTGATCAAACCACATTAGTCTGGAAGGAATGCACATCTTTTCATTTTCTATGGAAAAAATAATAGAAATCCTTTTCCCAGTAACATGTCCTTGAACTTAATTTTTGAGTCAAAGCATTTTTTAAATTTAATTTATTATTTTACATGTCGATCCCAGTTTGCTCTCCCTCCCTCCATCCATCTCTCCCTCCTTCCCTCCTTTTTACCCTCTGTTCCCTCTCACATGCACTCTAACCACCCTCCCCTCCCATCCCCCCACCCCAATTCCATATGTAGGGGAATGCCATCCAGTTGGGGTCATGTAGATCTGACAGATCATGAAAGTAGGGACTAGGGCTTCTCTCCTGTCTCTAGATTAAGGCAGTTATCCCTCCATGGGGGATATGTTCGCAGAGTCCTTTTGCGCACCAGGGATACATCCTGGCTCCTCTGTCCGAGGTCTCTTAGACTGCTCAGTCCTTCTGGCTGAGACCCATATTCAGGGGGCCCTGAGTCAGTCCCATTCTGGCTTCCCAGCTATATGTCTAGTTGCCATTAGTTCCTCCTTGTTCAGGTAAGCTGTCTGTATGTGTTTCTGCAGCATGGTTTGTCCTCTCCATCTGCATCTGGGTTCTAGTTCGACTCAGTGTTAATGTATGGGTGTTTGATCCTATTTTCAACAGGCATTAGTTGAGGGCTCCATGGAGAAGTTAGTTGTTGATCTCACTATCCGGGAAGGGCATTTATGATAGCCTTTCCACGGAAGCTCAGATTGTTAGTTGGAGCAGACTTGTAGTTCTCTAGACCTCTCTTTGTGTTCAATATTATCTTCAAACCAATATAGGCTCCCTCTTGTATATTCTCTCTCTGTGTCTCTGTCTCTCTCTTTCCTATCTTCTATTCCTAACCTGGCTCAATCTTCCTGGTCGAACATGTTTTCCTTTCCTCCCCTCATTTTCTCCTACTTCTCTCTCCATTTGCTACCCCCCCCACTTCTCCTGAGCTCTGGGGGACTTGCCCCTTCCCAGTTCTGTGAGGGACTTTATGTGAATCACTTAGAATACACCTTGTATCCCAGTTCCTCTGGTGATGTGAATTATAGGCTGGTGATCTTTGATCCAGGTCTAAAATCCATATATGAGTGAGTACATACTGTGTTCCTCTTTTTGTGACTGAGTTACCTCATTCAGGATGGTTTCTTCAAGTGCCATCCACTTGCCTGCAATTTCAAGATTCCATTAGTTTTTTTCTGCAGATTAGTATTCCATTGTGTAGATGTGCCACATCTTCATTAACCATTCTTCAATTGAGGGGCATCTAGGTTGCTTGCTATTACAAAGAGTCCTGCTATGAACATAGTTGAACAGATATCTTTGTTTCATGGATGTGAATCCTTTGGGTATATGCCTAAGAGGGGGTTGCTAGGTCCTGTGGTGCACTAATTCCCATTTTCCTGAGGAACCGCCATACTGATCTCCAAAATGGCTGTATGAGTTTGCACTCCCACCAGCAGTGGAGGAGTGTTCTCCTTTCTCCACATCCCCTCCAACATGAGTCATCATTGGTGTTTCAAATTTTAGCCATTCTGGCAGGAGTAAGATGGTATCTTAAAGTTGTTTTGATTTGCATTTCCCTGATAGTTATGGATGTGGAGCATTTTCTTAAGTGTCTTTCAGCCTTTTTGATTTCCTCTATTGAGAATTTTTTTCTTCAGTTCTGTACCCGATTTTTTAATAGGGTTATTTGGTGTTTGGTTGACTAGCTTCTTTAGTTCTTTGTATATTTTGGAGTTCAGCCCTTTGTCAGATTTAGGATTGATGAAAATCTTTTCCCATTCTGTGGGCTGTCATTTGGTCTTGTGTACTGTGTCCTTTGCCTTACAGAAGCTTCTAAGTTTGAAGAGGTCCTATTTATAATTGTTTCTCTCAGTGTCTGTGCCTCTGGAGTTATGTTCATGAAGCGGTATTCTATACCATAAGATGGAACCAGAGTCCAGTGATTGTCAAGGAAGTAATACTTAGATAATTAATGGTGATTTATATGTGACACCTACAAGATAGCACAAAACTGAAGCGAAAATTGAGTTTTTGATCATAGATTTGAACAAAAATTGAATGAATAATGAGATAATTACTCAAATTCACCCCTAGAGAGCTAAAAAATGCTATCACCATTCACTAAAATAAATACATAACTAAATAATGAAATCACCAAAAGGGACAATTACCACAAAAAAGGTGGATCAAGACTCCACTCTTCCTGGAGAGGAAAAAGGCAGATTTGAATAATGAAATAATCAGATAGTTAGATCGTCTGTCACACCTGAGTCACACAAGGTGGTACCAAACTTCAGGGTTTACAGATTATATGAGGAAACGATTTAATAATTACATATTTAAAGGTGTAAGTCGTTGAACTTTTTTGTCTCATCAATTCCTGGCAGGCGTGCTGGACATGATAGAGTATGCTGTCTTCATTGATTTTTAAAATTCCATAAGTCAATAAAGAGATAATTGTACTGTCTTCCCTGATGAACTCTGTTGGCCTGACATCATCACCAGCTCCTGAATCTCTGTTGTGGTGCGGCAGGACCTGAGATGATGGGCTCACACCTGGCACAGCAGCATCCCTAGTACTCTGGGTCCTGCATAGGTCATCCAGAAACTGCTGTGTCCATGTCTACAACCTTCCTATCCTTGTCCCTGATATAAATTTGCACCCCAAACAGAATCAATGATGTCATTGTCCATCGATTAAATGAATTAAATAATTAAATAAGCCAGTAATAGATAACTGTCACCATAAAGAGGTGATGAGCTTTAACTAGAAGGAAAGACTGGCCAGACTCCAGTCATGAAAGATGTCATCTTCATCAATTCAAACAATCAGTCATAAAATATAATGATATTGCATTATAACTCCCGAAGAGGGAGCTTTACAGGACTCTTCATGGAATAGAGGATTATTGGTTTACATAAATATACAAATCTTTACATTATCTTGGGTATTAATAGTATTTGTCAATTTAAATATATTAATTATGTAATTAGATGATCTGCCAGACTTGACCCCACTAGGTGGCAACAATCTCCATTTGTCATGGATGATATAATCATTGTTTTATATAACTAAACCATCAAACAGTGAGTTGATGTAACATCATTAAGATTCCTAAGGTGGCTCCAAACCATTCTCGGGAACAACGCTGCCTCAAAAGAGATGGACTGCAATCCAATCATCCCTAAGTCTACTCTAACAAATGGATTATCACTTTCCTAAAGGAAGTTGACAATGGAAAACTCACCTTTTGATGAGTAATTGTGAGTCTTATTATCATTTAAACCATTATATTACTTCTTAGGAGAGAGAGAGACCATTCATAAACAGAAGTCTTTGAACTCTTTCGCCACGGACTATGTTCTCTCATATTAGGTAATCTTGAATTGGGTAACCAGTAAAAGCTGTCGGCAAACTTCCAGTGATATGGCTATGACATACTGAGGCGAATTACATGATGTCATTAAAAATTTTAGGGGATAGTGTTGTTGGGAGATTGTAGTATGCCATGATAACACTTTATCGAAACTGCTCTCTGGTCCTTGGCCCATGATACCAGGATATAGAATGCAATCAGGGTTTCCAGGCAATATTTATGATCCAACATTATGTCACATTCTAGAGCACCTTCTACATGCTAAAATTAGCATACCCACCCATCGACTAACCTTAACCTCACTGATTACTGATTTTCTCACAAAAACAAAAACAAAGCAGGGCCCTGTTTTTTTTTTTTTTTTTTGAATTACACATATTTACGAGTTTCTTAAGCTACAACATGCCTATAGTAATATAAGCATAAAAACAAAAGCATCATTATGCCATTCTAGTACATTGATGAGTATTTCCACCTATTTTTTATGCTTCAATTTTCTCATTTCCAGAATGGAAACACAGCTGGATCCCATGGTTTCTCAGTTGTTTAGATTTGCATTTGGCTGATGACTAAGGATTGTGAGCACTGTCTTATTATTCTTTCAGTCATTTTGGATTCCTCAATTGATAGTTCTCTATTTATTCCTGTACCCTGCTTTCTAATATGGTTATTTAGAGTTATTTATTGCTGTTGGCGTGCCATGTTATCAGTACGCCCTAGTTCTTTAGATAAGATTCTCTGATCATGAGATTATCAAATGATTCAGTTTTTAAAATCGGTGTTGACAGTGTCCTTCATGGGTCACTTCTGTTGCAACCTCTCAGAAAATTAGGATGCGAAATATTACAATTTTTTTAAAATCGTTTAATCATTCGATCGTTAAAAAATTATTATTGCATAATCAGTAATCACTAGATAACACAGTCTCCCTCATTCTCTGGGCACTGCTTCTGGTACCAATCTCCTGTATGTGTCAATCACACACCAGCCAAACCCACAATGGATGACACCATCATTATTTATGTAACAAAATAAGTAAAGAATTGCATAGTCCTGCATACTTAACTTTCATAAGATGGAGCCAAACTCCAGCGATGGTCAAGGAAGTATTACTAAGATAATTAAATAATGCCACACGATTAACTCCCAGGGTGGATGGCCAGACTCCAGTCATGAAGTACAACATCTTCATCGATTTAAATGATTAATATATAAGGAAAAATAATTGAACAATGACATGGTGGTGCATACTTAAATCCCACATGGAGAAGTCAGACTCTTCTCCACCATGCCTGCCTTGGTGAAGTCTTTGTACTTCTCAGAGGGCACCATGGAATCTTCTGGACTCAATCATCCAGCATCCCTAGTACTCTGGGTGATGCAGAGATCATCAAGAATCTGCTCTATCCATGTCCATGACGTTCCTAACCTTGTCCCGGACAGATATTTGCACACTAATCGTAATCAATGATGTCATTGTCTGCCGTTTAAATGATTTAAATAATTAAATAAGTCAGTAATAGCTAACTCACAATAAAGAGGTGATGTAGCAGTTAAGTGGCAGGGGAGAATGGCCAGACTCCAGTCATGAAGGATGTCATCATTGTCAATTGAAACAATTAATCGTAAAATGTGATGATATGGCATATTAACTCTACAAGAGGGAATTTTACATGACTCTTCACGGAATAGAGGATTACTGGTTTACATGACTATACAAATATGTACATTATCTTGGGTCTTAACACGAACGGTCAATTCAAATACTTTAATTATGTAATTAGATGATCTGTCACACTTGACCCCACAAGGTGGCACCAAATTCCAGGTGTCACGGATGATATTATCATTGCTTTATATAACTAAATAATCAAATAATGAGCTGATGTGACACCATCCACTTCCCTAAGGTGGCTCCAAACCAGACTTGTGAACAATGATGTCATCATTAATTTAAATATTTTAATTACATAATTAATATTTAGATGGTCTAAAGTACTTGATTCCCACATTGTGGAACAATAATCCACTGATCACGGATAATCTAATGTCCTATTTTAATAATTAAATAATAACATAATCAGAGGATGAAATGGTCTGCCATACTCGACACAAGTTTTCTCCAACTTGACTCCCACAAGTTTGTGTGAAACTCCCCAGTTCATGGCTTATTTACTCACAGAATTGAGTAGTAAAATGTGTATATGCTGAAATGTCATTGTGTATGCAGGGTTTTAGAACATATCACACGTTTCATGTTGGACAGCTGACTCAAAAGAGATGAACTGCATTCCAATAATCCCTATGTCTACCCTAACACATGGATTATCACCAACCTGATGGAAGTTACCAAAGGAACACTCAACTTTTGATGAGTAATTGTGAGTCTTATTATCTTTTAATCCATAGTTTTACTTCTTAGAAGAGAGAGCATCCATAAACAGAAGTCTTTGAACCGTTCATCCACAGACTGTATTCTCTGACATTAGGTAATGTTGAATTGGGTAACCAGTAATAGCTCTAGGCCAACTTCCAGAGATTTGGTTATGACTTGGTTAGGGGAATAAAATGCTGCCATTAAAAGGTTTAGGAGATAGTTATCTTGGGAGATTGTGATGTCCTATGATAACACTTTCTCGAAGCTGCTCTCTGGTCCTTGGCCCATGATATCAGGATACAGAATGCAAGCAGGGTTGCCCGGCAACATTTATGATCCAATACTCTGTCACAATCTAGTGCACCTCCCACATGATAAAATTAGCATACCCACCCATCGACTAACCTTGCAGCCTCACTGATTTTCTCACAAAAACAAAAGAGGGATCTTTTTTTTTTTTTTTGAGTTGTACTTACTTACCAGTATCTTAAGCTAGAACATCCCTATAATGATATAAGCATGAAAACGAAAGCATCATTATGCCATTCAAGCACAATGATGAGTATTTCAACCTATTTTCCATGCTTCCATTTTCTCATTTCCAGAATGCAAACAATATCATTAATCGCCTCTACCAGAATCCTTTCGTAAGTGTTGAAAATAAATTAAATTTCTCTTCCTTTAGAGCATCTTGTTCTCATTGTTTCTCAGAGTTGTTTTATTTGCACTTGGCTGATGATTAAGGATGTTGAGTACTGTCTTATGGTCCTTTAAATCACTTTAGATTCCTCAATTGATAATTCTCTATTGAGTCCTTTATCCCAATTTCTAATATGGTTATTTAGAGTTATTTGGAGTTGGAGGTGTGTCATGTTTCAGCCCAACAGAGTTCATTAGATAAGATTCTCTGATCATGAGATTATTAAATTATTCAGTTTTTAAAATCGGTGTTGACTGTGTCCTTCATAGGTCAGCTCTATCGCAACCTCTCAGAAACTGATGATGCGAAATAATACAATTTTTTTTCAATCGATTAATCATTCGATCTTTGAAAATCTATTATTACATAATCAGTAATCACTGCATAACCCAGTGTTCCTCATTCTCTGGGTACTGCTTCTGGTACACGTCTCCTGCTGTGTCAATCACACAGGGGCCAAACCCATAATGGCACACGATTAATTCCCAGGGAGGAATAACCAGACTTCTGTCATGAACGACAACATCTTCATCGATTTAAATAAATAGTATGTAATGAAATATAATTGAATAATAATATGGTGCTGCATAATTAAATCCGACATGGAGAAGTCAACCCTTCTCTTCATGGAATAATGATGTATTTAAAAACTTAAATTGAGAAGATCCTTGACCCCCAAATCTGGGCCCCTGCCAAAGAACGAGGTCTCAGCTGAAGAGCTCCAGTTTCCAGTGAGATACCACTACCCTGCAAAACCTTCTCAAGTTCCAGCCCAGCCCTCGTCCTCTTCTGCCGGCTATTGGCCAGAGAGAAACCTCCTAGAGAGCTTGGACCACACAGAGCTACAGACATTGAATCTTTGATCCACATAAGCCCATCTGGGAAGGACCATAGAGAGAGGGAAGAGACACCACCAACACCTACTGGAAGAAACTATGGGAAGAAGGCAATACAAGAGAACACCTAACAACAGAAAGACAAACATGACACCACCAGAATCTAGGGAATCTACACCAACTAGAATGGAACACAACAACAAAGCAGAGGAAGCAGAAGGGTACGACTTAAAAATCACCATCATAAAAATGATAGAGGCCCTCAAAGAAGATATGAGAAAATCCCTTAAAGAAATAGAGGAAAAAACAAACAAAAAAGTGGAAGAAATGAACAAATTCCTTAAGGAAAGTACAGAAAGCCAAGAAAAAACAATTAACCAGGTGAAGGAAACAGTTCAAGATTTGAAAACCGAAATTGAGAAAATAAAGGCAACACAAATGGAAGGAAAGCTGGAAATTGAAAAGCTGGGCAAAAAATCGGAAACCACGGACACAAGCATAACCAATAGAATTCAAGAGATGGAAGAAAGAATCTCAGGCGCAGAAGATAAACTAGAAGAAATAGATTCATCGACCAAAGAAAACCATAAATCCAACAAATCCTTAACACACAACATCCAGGAAATGTGGGACACCATGAAAAGGCCAAACCTAAGAATAATAGGCATAGAGGAAGGTGAGGAAGCCCAGCTCAAAGGTGCTGGAAACATATTCAACAAAATCATCGAGGAAAACTTTCCAAATCTGAAGAAGGACATGCCCATGAAAGTACAAGAAGCATACCGAACCCCAAATAGGCTGGACCAAAGAAAAAAGACCCCTCGACATATAATAATCAAAACACCTTGCATACAGAATAAAGAAAGAATATTAAGAGCAGCGAAGGAAAAAGGACAGGTAACATATAAAGGCAGACCTATCAAAATTACACCTGACTTCTCCATGGAAACCCTCAAGGCCAGAAGGTCCTGGATAGATGTTCTAAAAGTATTAAGAGAACATGGATGCCAGCCTAGGCTACTATATCCAGCAAAACTCTCAGTCAATATAGATGGAGAGAACAAGATATTCAATGACAAAACCAGATTTTCCCAATATGTATCTACAAATCCAGCCCTACAGAAAGTATTGGAAGGAAAATTCCAACCCAAGGAAGGTAACTACACCCACAAAAATGTAGGCAACAGATAATCCAACTACACCAGAAACCTAGGGTGAAGCAGAACAAATATATTCACAATACCACTGCCAACAACAAACCTAAACCAAACAAGTATCAACAATCAATGGACCTTACTCACCCTCAACATTAATGGTCTTAACTCACCTATAAAAAGACACAGGCTAACACAATGGATACGAAGACAGAGTCCATCCTTCTGCTGCATACAAGAAACACATCTTAGCTCCAAAGATAGACATTACCTCATGGTAAAGGGTTGGGAAAAGATTTTCCAATCAAATGGAAATAAGAAGCAAGCAGGCGTAGCTATCCTAATATCTAACAAGTTAGACTTCAAACCAAAACTAGTCAAAAGAGATGAAGACGGTCACTTCATATTCATCTCAGGAGAAATCCATCAACACAAAGTCTCAATTCTGAACATCTATGCCCCTAATACAAAGTCACCAACATTCATAAAAGAAACACTACTAAAACTCAAAGCTCATATAAAACCTCACACACTTATAGTGGGAGACTTCAATACACCACTCTCAACACTAGACAGGACCACATATCAGAAACTCAACAAAGAAACAAAAGAATTAACAGAAGTTATGTCTCAACTGGGGCTAACAGACATCTATAGAACTTTCCATCCAAAGACAAAAGAATATACCTTCTTCTCTGCTCCACATGAAACCTTCTCTAAAATCGACCACATACTAGGAGACATAACAAACCTCAACAGATACAAGAGAATAGGAATAGCCCCCTGTATCTTATCGGACCACCATGCTTTAAAATTGGAATTCAACAACAACACAAATAGCAGAAAACCTGCAAACTCATGGAAACTTAACAATGTGCAATTGCACCACTCCTGGGTCAAAGAAGAAATAAAGAAAGAAACTAAAGACTTTCTAATATTCAACGAGAATGAGGATACAACATACCCGAAATTATGGGACACCTTGAAAGCAGTGCTACGAGGGAAGTTCATTGCACTAAGTGCCCATATGAAGAAAACAGAGGATAGTCACATAAATGAATTAACAGCCCAACTGAAAACCTTAGAACAGAGAGAAGCGAATTCACCCCGCAGGAGCAGACACCAGGAAATAATCAACTTGAGGGCTGAAATCAACAAAATAGAAACCAGGAAAACAATACAAAAAAATCAATGCAACAAAGAGTTGGTTTTTTGAGAAAATCAACAAGATAGATAAACCTTTATCCAAATTAACGAAAAAGCAGAGACAGAACATGCAAATTAACAAAATCAGAAACGAAATGGGGAACATAACAACAGACACAGAGGAAATCCAGTCAATTTTCAGGTCATACTTCGAAAATCTGTATTCCACAAAAATTGAAAATTCAAAGGAAATGGACAAGTTTCTGGATAACTATCACTTACCAAAATTAAATCAAGAACAGACAAACAACTTAAATAGACCTATAACCCAAAATGAAATAGAAGCAGTCATCGAAAGCCTTCCAACGAAAAAAAATCCAGGGCCAGATGGATTCAGTGCAGAATTCTACCAAACATTCAAGGAAGAACTAATACCACTACTCCTCAAACTGTTCCACAAGATAGAAACAGAAGGTTTATTGCCAAACTCTTTTTATGAGGCCACAATAACTTTGGTACCCAAACCTCACAAAGACACAACTAAGAAAGAAAACTACAGACCAATATCCCTGATGAACATCGATGCAAAAATACTCAATAAAATAATGGCAAACCGAATTCAAAAATACATCAGAGAAATCATCCACCATGATCAAGTAGGCTTCATACCTGGATTGCAGGGATGGTTTAACATACGAAAATCTATCAACGTGATCCACCATATAAACAAACTGAAAAAGAAAAACCATATGATTATCTCCCTAGATGCGGAAAAAGCCTTCGATAAAATTCAACACCCTTTCATGATAAAGGTATTAGAGAGGTCAGGGATAACAGGAACATACCTAAACATAATAAGAGCAATATACAGCAAACCAACTGCCAACATCAAACTGAATGGAGAGAAATTTAAGCCAATTCCTCTAAAATCAGGAACAAGACAAGGCTGTCCTCTCTCTCCATATCTCTTCAATATCGTACTAGAAGTTCTAGCTAATGCTATAAGACAACAAAAGGAGATCAAGGGCATCTCTATTTGCAGATGATATGATAGTTTACATAAGCGACCCAATAAACTCTACCAGGGAACTCCTACAGCTGATAAACACCTTCAGCAAACTAGCAGGATACAAGATAAACTCAAAAAAATTGGTAGCCCTATTTTTTTCAGACGACAAAGAGGCAGAGAAAGAAATCAGAGAGACATCACCCTTTACAATAGCCACAAGCAACATAAAGTATCTTGGTATAACACTTACCAAACAAGTAAAAGATCCATATAATAAGAACTTTGTGACTCTAAAGAAATAAAGTAAAGAAGATACCAGAAAATGGAAAGACCTCCCATGCTCTTGGTTAGGTAGGATAAACATAGTAAAAATGGCAATCTTACCAAAAGCAATCTACAGATTCAATGCAATCCCCATTAAAATCCCACCACAATTCTTCACCGACCTTGAAAGGATAATAATCAACTTTTTATGGAAAAACAAAAGACCCAGGATAGCCAAAACAACCCTATACAATAAAAGAACTTCAGGAGGCATCACCATTCCTGACTTTAAGCTCTACTACAGAGCTATAGTTCTGAAAACTGCCTGGTATTGGCATAAAAATAGACAGGTAGACCAATGGAATCGAAATGAAAATCCTGATATTAATCCACGCACCTATGAACACCTGATTTTTGACAAAACAGCTAAAATTATACCATGGGGCAAAGACAGCATCTTCAACAAATGGTGCTGGCACAAGTGGATGAGGGTGTGTAGAAGACTGCAGATAGACCCATGTCTGTCGCCATGCACAAAACTCAAGTCCAAATGGATCAAAGACCTCAACATCAATCCAGCCACATTGAACCTCTTAGAAGAGAAAGTAGGAGGTACCCTTGAACAAATTGGTATAGGAGACCGATTGTTGAACATAACTCCAGGGGCACAGACACTGAAAGAAACAATTAATAAATGGGACCTCTTCAAACTTAGAAGCTTCTGTAAGGCAAAGGACACAGTTGATAAGACCAAACGGCAGCCCACTGACTGGGAAAAGATTTTCACTAATCCTATATCCGACAAAGGGCTGATCTCCAAAATATACAAAGAACTCAAGAAACTAGTCAACAAAACACCAAATAACCCTATTAAAAAATGGGGTACAGAACTGAAGAAAGAATTCTCAATGGAGGAAATCAAAAAGGCTGAAAGACACTTAAGAAAATGCTCCACATCCTTAGCTGTCAGGGAAATGCAAATCAAAACAACTTTGAGATACCATCTTACCCTACCAGAATGGCTAAAATTAGAAACACCAATGATGACTCATGTTGAAGAGGATGTGGAGAAAGAGGAACACTCCGCCACTGCTGGTGGGAGTGCAAACACATACAACCATTTTGGAGATCAGTATGGCGGTTCCTCAGGAAAATGGGAATTAGTTTACCACAGGACCCGGCAATCCCCCTCTTAGGCATATACCCAAAGGGTTTACATCCATGCAACAAAGACATCTGTTCAACTATGTTCATAGCAGCACTATTTGTAATAGCAAGAACCTGGAAGCAACCTCGATGCCCTTCAATTGAAGAATGGTTAATGATGATGTGGCACATCTACACAATGGAATACTACTCTGCAGAAAAAAATAATGGTATCTTTAAATTCGCAGGCAAGTGGATGGTACTTGAAGAAACCATCCTGATTGAGGTAACCCAGTCATAAAAAGAGAAACACAGTATGTACTCACTCATATATGGATTTTAGAACTAGATAAAATGATCACCAGCCTATAATTCACATCACCAGAGGAACTAGGATACAAGTTGTATTCTAAGAGATTCATATAAAGTCCCTCACAGAACTGGGAAGGGACAAGTCCCCCAGACCTCAGGTAAAGTGGGGGAGGACAGCTAATGGAGAGAGAAGTAGGAGAAAATGAGAGGGAGGAGAGGAAGGCATGTGCGACCAGGAGGATTGAGCCTGGTTAGGAATGGAAAATAGGAAAGAGAGAGAGAGAGAGAGACAGAGACAGAGAGAGAGAACATAAAAGAGGGAGCCAATATTGGTTTGAAGATAAAGTTGAACACAAAGAAAGGTCGAGGGAACTACAAGACTGCTACCAACTAACAATCTCAGCTTCCGTGGAAAGGCTATCATAAATGCCCTTCCCGGAGAGTGAGATAAACAACTAACTTCTTCATGGAGTCCTCAACTAATGCCTGTTGAAAACAGGAGCAAACACCCATACATAAACACTGAGTCGAACTAGAACCCAGAAGCAGATGGAGAGGACAAGACCATGCGGTAGAAGTACATAAAGACAGCTTACCTGAACAAGGAGGAGCTAAGGGCCACTAGACTGATAGCTGGGAAGCCAACAGGGGACTGACTCGGACCCCCCCTGAATATGGGTCTCAGCCAGAAGGTCTGAGCAGTCTAAGAGACCTCAGACAGTGGAGCCAGGATGTATCCCTGGTGCACAAAAGGACTTTGCAAACATATCCCCCATGGAGGGATGGCTGCCATATTCTAGAGATAGGAGAGAGGCCCTAGTCCTTACTTCACAGGACCTGTCAGATCTACATGACCCCAACTGGATGGCATTCCCCTACATATGGTATTGTGGTGGGGGGTTGGGAGGGGAGGGTGTTTAGAGTGCATGGGAGAGGGTAGAGAGGGCAAAAGGGAGGGAAGGAAGGAGGGAGAGCTGGAGGGGAGGGAGGGAGGGAGAGGGAACTGGGATCGACATGTAAAATAATAAATTAAAAAAAAAAAACGCTTTGACTCTAAAATTTAAGTTGAAGAACAAGTTATTGGGGAAAAGTATTTCTATTTTTGTTTCCACAGAAAATGAAAAGATGTGGATTCCTTCCAGACTAATGTGGTTTGATCACACCAGACCGCCTGAAACAGAGTACAAGCTGATCCTACATTCCAAACAGCTGGACAAAACAGCCCTACAGACTACAGCTAGGATATCTGAATCTTCTTCGAATCCCCCAAGACAGCGCCCCTTACCAGCAGGAAGTAGTTTGGAAAGAACGACGCCCAAATTCCCAAATATTGTGTATAAATGTTTCTTTTCATTTAATTGGACTTTGTTATATAAAATTAAATAAAAAAATAAAAACTTAAATTGATAATTAATTAGTTGGTGCTTAATATTAACTCTACAAGTTGGCATGAAACTTGTAAAACTATGGCTGATGTAATGATCTGTTTTAATAGCTAAATAATCAAGTAATGAGATGATGTTACATCATCAACTCCCAACATCTGACTCCAAAAGGGACCTATGATCCATAACATCACCTTTATTTTAAATACATTAATGAAATGATGAATTTTTATTAAATTTCCTAGTATTACAGTTAAATAAGTATGTGTAGTGTTAGATGATGTGATGGTCTGGCATGATTGACTCCCATAACGAAGCTCAAAACTCGAGCGAACATTGAATAAATAGTAACAGATTTTCATAAATATATGAATAAAAATTCAGCAAGTGGATGGTGTTTTACACGTGACTCCTATGATATTGCTCATGACTGAAGAGTTCATTGAGTATTTAATTACAGATTTGAACATAAAATGAATGAATAATGAGATAATATCTCATACTTCACCCCTAGAGGGATAACAAAATGATATCACCATTGATATAAATAAATAAATAAGGAAATCACCGGAGACAATAGACCAGCATCTTCAATAAATGGTGCTGGCACAATTGGATGAGGGTGTGTAGAAGACTGCAGATAGACCCATGTGTGTCGCCATGCACAAAACTCAAGTTTAAATGGATAAAAGTCCTCAACATCAATCCAGCCACCTTGAACCTCTTAGAAGAAAAAGTAGGATGTACCATTGAACAAATAGATTATTTTCCAGAGATAGATACATGTTATGTTAGAAATAATTGTGTTTATGGATCTCCTTTGTGGGTGAAGTGACTTCTCCCTGGGAAGTCAGATTAATGCTAGAACAGATGCAATTTCATCATGTTAGAAGAATGTTTATGAGACAATCACTTATGTTGATGTAAGTGGAATTGGTTGCATGCTGTTGCTCTCCAAAGCAATGGCCTTGCGGTCTTCTGTACTATACCTTCAAAATTCTTAAATTAGTGTAACACCTAAGAGATTTAAATTTTCCATTAGAGTCAAGTACCAACTATCCAGTGCAGTCACAGGAAAAGCATTTGCATGTGGAGCATTGCTTCTGCCTTCAGACCAGAATAAGGAAAATTGTTTACACTGCAGTGATGGGAGATGTCATCCTGTATATGTTTCTCATACTGGTTAATAAATAAAGCACTGTTGGCCAATAGGAAAGGAAGATAGGAGGGACTAGGAGACAAGGAGGAAATAGGAAGTAGGGAGAAGGAGTCAGCATGGAAAGACCAGAAGCCTACCTCACTCCCCGGTAAGACCACGTGGAAATACATAGAAATGGGTTAATAATTAAGACATAGCTAGCCGATAAGAAACTAGCACCTGGCCAATAGCTTTGTATCAAATACAGAGTCTCTGTGTGTTATTTGGGGCTGGCATGGCAGCGGGACAAGACCAGGCAGTGGGCGCAAAAACCATACTCGTTACAATGCAGGAGGATTTAGGGTAAGCAACCAAGTGCTGGAGTCACCACTATGAAAAAAGTACATGACTGTGGTAGGGGGAGTGATTTTTGTAATTTCCCAGCATGTTTTAATCTGTCATGTGTTTGAACACAGACCAGCGTATGTAGGTGTACAGTTTGTGAAGGTTGAGATGAAAGGCAGGATCGTTCTGTGGCTAGCGTTGCCTAAGCAGTAACTAACCACATTGACTAAGTCAATAGTTAACCACAAAGCTAGGTTACTAGTTAGCCACAGTCACTATGTCTCTAGTTAGCCACACACAATATATCACTACTTACCCACCCATACTAAGTCACTAGTCAGCCACACAAGCTAGGTTACTAGTTAGCCACAGTCACTATGTCTCTAGTTAGCCGCACACAATATATCATACCTACCCACCCATACTAAGTCACTAGTCAGCCACACATCTAATTCACTAGCTAGCCACAAACACCAAGAAATTAGTCAGCCAGACACACAGAGCTAGTAGTTAGCCATTCACCTACGTATTTCTATGTATTTAGTCAGCTACACACCTAAGTCACTAGTTATCCACACATACTAAATCAGTAGTTAGACACACACACTATGTTACTAGTTAGACACATACAAAGTCTGTCTAAAAGACAAACAGCTCACACTAAGGTGGTCCCAGGACTTGGGAATCAGGCCTTTAATCCCAGCAGTATGGATTTCGAGATAGGATTGACACGGCTGGACAGAGAGAAGAAGATAAGTTAGAGGAGACAGAAGAGCATGCAGTGAGATGATGTTGTTTGAGCAATTAGTCTGAGGGATCGAACAGATAGCAAACAATCTGAGGAGGCAGTGTGAGGACAGGAGCACATGGCTTGTCTGAGAATAGGCAGAGAAAAGAACTCTATTAGCCAGATTCTCTGAATCTGTGACACTTCAGTTTTCACCTTCCCCTCCCTGTTAGATTACTATGAGTTTTTATTATTAAGATCTATTAGAACTTGTGCTGGAAGTGATGTTCTCTCTGTGGAGGTGTGATATTTCAAAGTCAATAGAGGTAAAATTTTTAAATTATTAAAATATGTTAACTTTGTTTTTTGAAAATTGCATTGGTATCTTTTTAATGTTTTTAATTTTTAAAAATATTTTTATACTTATCAAACAAGTTCCCTCCAACTTACTCCCACCAACCTTCTTCCCCTCCAACTTCCCGGGCCCCCAGCCACTTTCCCCTCCCATGCAACCGACACTATACACATAGGTGGATGCCTTCCAGGAGGGAAGTACTGTAGAAGTACTGGGAAGAAAATCCTACACTTCATTACACTCAGGTTCTTGCCTTGTCAGTGAGAAGGAAAATAGACCAGAAAATGAGTGAACTCCCAAGATCTCTGATTATTGTGGGATCTTATAAATGGAGAGGGATTTGTGCAATGATTGAGTCCATGTCCCACTTGGATACAGCTGGAGTCACAGTGCAGAAAGATAGAGGCAGGATGGAAGCTGAGATTTCCTCCTTCAACAGTAGTTGAGGTAAGCAATGTGGAATTACGTAATCATTCCTAGAGAATCCATAATTGTGGATTGTATATGTCCATACATCCATAATTGTGGGCTGTATCTTGGAATCCACAGATGAGGGCTATCAAGATTCTGGATAAAGGAGAGACCTTATCATGTATACAAATTGTGATAATTATAGTATTCAGCAAAAACCGGTCTGGGTGTACTCTTGTGGACTATGTAACAGGACTGTTATGTTTTGTGGGTTTGGATGTACAATCTGAGAGAAATACTTGGTGTGCTCTAATTGAAACCCCTAGTCTCTGGAGCACATGGCCATGAAGCTATTTTCAGCTTTTCAAAATATTTTTTTTTTTATTTTAGATCATAACTACATCATATCCACTTACACTTTTCTGCCCACAAGCCCTACTATGATTACTCAATGTTCTCTAATTCATAGCCTGCTTTTCTTAAACAGGAGTTTCACATTAAACACAGTGGATATTGGAAGGTGGCATACATTTGGTGGCAGGATTTCCTAGCTATGAGGTCAAAGGTTACTGACCAGGAACAATGAGTATGTAACAATATGTGCACAGAAAGGTCACTGTGATTTTCATAATGAGCAGCTTGACTTCCAGGATAGTAGAAGAATGCATACTAAAACACAAACTTTCTGGAATAGGCCACTATCTGCAGGGTGGGTTGTGCAGAGCTACAAGGACTATACAATCTGAGTCATGGATTTCTGATTCCCTGGTCGTGGGCTGCAAAATTTTAGGTCCAACTGAGTGGTCCCAGGCAATGCTGGACTCTGAGAAGGCTTCTTTCCATGATTCTCTTTTCCTTCTGCTCTATCGAGTTATAAGGAAGAACAAAGGTTACACCATTCTGAATGTACGGTTTTCAAAGCAGATCTGCTCAGATGTCATTTCTGCAAAATTTGTGTGGACCATGAGACAGACTAGGGTTCTTTGGTCCATGTGGTGAACTGGGCAGTTACCCTTGTCCTCGGAGCCTTCCTCTCAATGTGTTTCTTGGTTTGGGGAGACTCTGCAGCCCTGGCATGGGAGGGTGTGTTGCTTATGATATAACTGTCCAGTGTGTACATGCATGCAATGCTGTTGGTGTGCAGTGGGGGCTGATGACGGATAACTGAAGGTCTGATTACTTGAAGTTCTGAATATTCCATTCCACTTTCAGGTTTGCCATATAAATATTTTAGAAAGTAGTAAAAAGTGTGGTGATGCAGATGTCTCTCAGCAATACAAGAGTTATAATGTTTTTAACTCTCTGCTAACAAGAGTTACAATACTGTACTGAGTGAGAGATTTAATTAGTGTACAAAATGAGTCTATGTTCTGCAGAGATTCCTCAGGTGTGTATGGTTTAGGACAGGGAGTTAGGTCAGGGTCTTCATCTTGGGCTTAAATCTCTTGGCAGGAAGCAGATTTTAAATTATTCTCCCATGTTGTTTGTGGAATGGGCATCAGTGGGGCTTAGTTTACCTGAATAAATAAAGGGGCATAAAGGTCTGCAGAGCCATAGCAGAAGATCAGCTCCTTTTGCATAGAAAGCTCTAGAGCAAGGATATCCTGTCTTTGGAATAGATATCCATAACTGCAGGGTCAAAAGTGTTGAAGGGTCACTTTGAATAGATTTAATTGAGTGTTGAAGTCTGTGTTTATTTAATCTCTTTACACTTGGATTCATAGGTATTTGGACAACATTGGTCAAGATCACTTTTCATGGCTAAATTTCTTTTGTACTTTATATTAATAGTTGATATATATTTTGACCTTTGCTCTTGGGTTATTCTCTCTATCTCTTTTATTCTTTTACAAAGAATATACATATTTTGATTGTTGTTACTTTGTGGTAAGTATAAAAGTCATATTATATCAGTTTGTGTATCTTGTTTTCATAATTCCATTGAGCATTCTGGGTATTTCCAAAATAAAATGTTAATGTGCCTTTGTAATCTCCATTTTGTTATTAATTGTTGTTCATTGTCATTGGATTGTATTCATTTCATGTTACAAACTTACCATGTATAGGATCTTAAATTCTGATACTTCATGTTCTTAAGACCATTATTTAGTTCTTTATTTATTTTAGTTTTATTGTTAATCCATGAAAGAGTTTTGGCTCATCAGATAAAACACGTTGTGTATCTTGGGAAGAGACTCAGCACATCTTTTTGTGGGATGACCAGAGTTAAGATACTGACATTCAACTTCACATAATTATCTACATCCTGTAACCTGTATATTTATACAAACCATTTTCTCTCAAACTCATAGATACAAAATATAGGAATAAACTTGATAAAATGTTAAAGATTAGTACTATGAATATTATTGCCATAAATTCTAATCTTATACACTACAGTTTAGCTTTGACACACTGCACTGTAAATTGTAAAGCTACTTCTAGTTGTTCTTAATAATCAAAACCTGGATTCAGATATGCGATTAATGATGAAAGATCAGAGAAGAAGAGCCCTAGCCCTAGATCTCACTTCTACTGAATCCTCAGACCAAAGGGGCAGGCTATTTTTACTCTAGGATTCTTCTCCCCCTTATATTTCTCTTTCCTCCAACAATAACAACCTCCCAAGTTCAGGGATAAGAGAATGAGGCACCACTTCTGTCTTCTTCCTCTTTTAGACTGAATCAATCTGTGGTGTACCCTGGGGCAGCCATGAAATCCACCTTATTATGTCTCCCAAGTGCTGGGAATAAGGTGTGCTCCACCATGGCCTGTCATCTATGCCTAACTACTGCATAGCTCCACACTCTATTCTTAAAGCAAGTTTGTTTTTGTTTAGAAGTGTTTATGGTTGAAGAAGAGAATCATTTCAGTCTGCATCCTGTAATGATGGGTGTAAGCTCTGCAAATTTCGTGGAGTGAGAAAGCAGAGTTTGTATTGTGCACTGCAGGAAGAAAGCTAGGTCATCTATTGGTGACATTGGTAAGTGACAATGAAATCTGAATCTGACCGGGGCTGCCTGTCCCTTCAACCCAACCTCTTTTCCCCCTCCCCCGCCTGAACTCCCTGGATTGGCCCCTGATCCTGCTGCTCCTGTCTCCGGTCCCCTTTGAGAGCACCCTTGGAGCTCTGATACACCCCCACCCATCCCAACCTCCAGCCTACCCCCCCACCCTGTGCCCTACCCCACCTACGGTCCTGCCGCTCTGGTTGAGCACTGGGACAGAGGGTGGAGCCAACAGTCCACCCTACTTCGGAGACCTCTCGGAGCAACTCCGAACAAAGGAGACCTGACTATCCACGTGGGACCACCTGTAATTTCCACCGGCTTGGTCCCTGACCCCGCCTCCAGTCCTCTGCTGGAGTCCCAGGCCCCTCCCAGAGATCCGCCTATCTCTGCGGGTCCACTTGGAGTTCCTGCAGGCAAGATCCTTGACCCCCAAATCCGGGCCCCTGCCAAAGAACGAGGTCTCAGCTGGAGAGCGCCAGTTTCCAGTGAGATCCCACTACCCTGCAAAACCTTCTCAAGTTCCAGTCCAGCCCTCGTCCTCTTCTGCCGGCTATTGGCCAGAGAGAAGCCTCCTAGAGAGCTTGGACCACACAGAGATACAGACATTGAATCTTTGATCCACATAAGCCCATCTGGGAAGGACCATAGAGAGAGGGAAGAGACACCACCAACACCTACAGGAAGAAACTATGGGAAGAAGGCAATACAAGAGAACACCTAACAACAGAAAGACAAACATGACACCACCAGAATCTAGGGAATCTACACCAACTAGAATGGAACACAACAACAAAGCAGAGGAAGCAGAAGGGTACGACTTAAAAATCACCATCATAAAAATGATAGAGGCCCTCAAAGAAGATATGAGAAAATCCCTTAAAGAAATAGAGGAAAAAACAAACAAAAAAGTGGAAGAAATGAACAAATTCCTTAAGGAAAGTACAGAAAGCCAAGAAAAAACAATTAACCAGGTGAAGGAAACGGTTCAAGATTTGAAAACCGAAATTGAGAAAATAAAGGCAACACAAATGGAAGGAAAGCTGGAAATTGAAAAGCTGGGCAAAAAATCGGAAACCACGGACACAAGCATAACCAATAGAATTCAAGAGATGGAAGAGAGAATCTCAGGCGCAGAAGATAAACTAGAAGAAATAGATTCATCGACCAAAGAAAACCATAAATCCAACAAATCCTTAACACACAATATCCAGGAAATGTGGGACACCATGAAAAGGCCAAACCTAAGAATAATAGGCATAGAGGAAGGTGAGGAAGCCCAGCTCAAAGGTGCTGAAAACATATTCAACAAAATCATCGAGGAAAACTTTCCAAATCTGAAGAAGGACATGCCCATGAAAGTACAAGAAGCATACCGAACCCCAAATAGGCTGGACCAAAGAAAAAAGACCCCTCGACATATAATAATCAAAACACCTAGCATACAGAATAAAGAAAGAATATTAAGAGCAGCGAAGGAAAAAGGACAGGTAACATATAAAGGCAGACCTATCAAAATTACACCTGACTTCTCCATGGAAACCCTCAAGGCCAGAAGGTCCTGGATAGATGTTCTAAAAGTATTAAGAGAACACGGATGCCAGCCTAGGCTACTATATCCAGCAAAACTCTCAGTCAATATAGATGGAGAGAACAAGATATTCAATGACAAAACCAGATTTTCCCAATATGTATCTACAAATCCAGCCCTACAGAAAGTATTGGAAGGAAAATTCCAACCCAAGGAAGGTAACTACGCCCACAAAAATGTAGGCAACAGATAATCCAACTACACCAGAAACCTAGGGTGAAGCAGAACAAATATATTCACAATACCACTGCCAACAACAAACCTAAATCAAACAACCATCAACAATCAATGGTCCTTACTCACCCTCAACATTAATGGTCTTAACTCACCTATAAAAAGACACAGATTAACAGAATGGATACGAAGACAGAATCCATCCTTCTGCTGCATACAAGAAACACATCTTAGCTCCAAAGATAGACATTACCTCAGGGTAAAGGGTTGGGAAAAGATTTTCCAATCAAATGGAAATAAGAAGCAAGCAGGCGTAGCTATCCTAATATCTAACAAGCTAGACTTCAAACCAAAACTAGTCAAAAGAGATGAAGACGGTCATTTCATATTCATCTCAGGAGAAATCCATCAACACAAAGTCTCAATTCTGAACATCTATGCCCCTAATACAAAGCCACCCACATTCGTAAAAGAAACACTACTAAAACTCAAAGCTCATATAAAACCTCACACACTTATAGTGGGAGACTTCAATACACCACTCTCAACACTAGACAGGACCACAAATCAGAAACTCAACAAAGAAACAAAAGAATTAACAGAAGTTATGTCTCAACTGGGGCTAACAGACATCTATAGAACATTCCATCCAAAGACAAAAGAATATACCTTCTTCTCTGCTCCACATGGAACCTTCTCTAAAATCGACCACATACTAGGAGACATAACAAACCTCAACAGATACAAGAGAATAGAAATAGTCCCCTGTATCTTATCGGACCACCATGCTTTAAAATTGGAATTCAACAACAATACAAATAGCAGAAAACCTGCAAACTCATGGAAACTTAACAATGTGCAATTGCACCACTCCTGGGTCAAAGAAGAAATAAAGAAAGAAATTAAAGACTTTCTAATATTCAACGAGAATGAGGATACAACATACCCGAACTTATGGGACACCTTGAAAGCAGTGCTACGAGGGAAGTTCATTGCACTAAGTGCCCATATGAAGAAAACAGAGGATAGTCACATAAATGAATTAACAGCGCAACTGAAAACCTTAGAACAGAGAGAAGCGAATTCACCCGCAGGAGCAGACGCCAGGAAATAATCAACTTGAGGGCTGAAATCAACAAAATAGAAACCAGGAAAACAATACAAAAAATCAATGCAACAAAGAGTTGGTTTTTTGAGAAAATCAACAAGATTGATAAACCTTTATCCAAATTAACGAAAAAGCAGAGACAGAACATGCAAATTAACAAAATCAGAAACGAAATGGGGAACATAACAACAGACACAGAGGAAATCCAGACAATTTTCAGGTCATACTTCGAAAATCTGTATTCCACAAAAATTGAAAATTCAAAGGAAATGGACAAGTTTCTGGATAACTATCACTTACCAAAATTAAATCAAGAACAGACAAACAACTTAAATAGACCTATAACCCGAAATGAAATAGAAGCAGTCATCGAAAGCCTTCCAACGAAAAAAAGTCCAGGGCCAGATGGATTCAGTGCAGAATTCTACCAGACATTCAAGGAAGAACTAATACCACTACTCCTCAAACTGTTCCACAAGATAGAAACAGAAGGTTTATTGCCAATCTCTTTTTATGAGGCCACAATAACTTTGGTACCCAAACCTCACAAAGACACAACTAAGAAAGAAAACTACAGACCAATATCCCTGATGAACATCGATGCAAAAATACTCAATAAAATAATGGCAAACCGAATTCAAAAATACATCAGAGAAATCATCCACCATGATCAAGTAGGCTTCATACCTGGATTGCAGGGATGGTTTAACATACGAAAATCTATCAACGTGATCCACCATATAAACAAACTGGAAAAAGAAAAACCATATGATTATCTCCCTAGATGCAGAAAAAGCCTTCGATAAAATTCAACACCCTTTCATGATAAAGGTATTAGAGAGGTCAGGGATAACAGGAACATACCTAAACATAATAAGAGCAATATACAGCAAACCAACTGCCAACATCAAACTGAATGGAGAGAAACTTAAGCCAATTCCTCTAAAATCAGGAACAAGACAAGGCTGTCCTCTCTCTCCATATCTCTTCAATATCGTACTAGAAGTTCTAGCTAATGCTATAAGACAACAAAAGGAGATCAAGGGCATCCAAATTGGAAAGGAAGAAGTCAAACTGTCTCTATTTGCAGATGATATGATAGTTTACATAAGCGACCCAATAAACTCTACCAGGGAACTCCTACAGCTGATAAACACCTTCAGCAAACTAGCAGGATACAAGATAAACTCAAAAAAATCAGTAGCCCTATTTTTTTCAGACGACAAAGAGGCAGAGAAAGAAATCAGAGAAACATCACCCTTTACAATAGCCACAAGCAACATAAAGTATCTTGGTGTAACGCTTACCAAACAAGTAAAAGATCTATATAATAAGAACTTTGTGACTCTAAAGAAAGAAATTAAAGAAGATACCAGAAAATGGAAAGACCTCCCATGCTCTTGGATAGGTAGGATAAACATAGTAAAAATGGCAATCTTACCAAAAGCAATCTACAGATTCAATGCAATCCCCATTAAAATCCCACCACAATTCTTCACCGACCTTGAAAGGATAATAATCAACTTTATATGGAAAAACAAAAGACCCAGGATAGCCAAAACAACCCTATACAATAAAAGAACATCAGGAGGCATCACCATTCCTGACTTTAAGCTCTACTACAGAGCTATAGTTCTGAAAACAGCCTGGTATTGGCATAAAAATAGACAGGTAGACCAATGGAATCGAATTGAAAATCCTGATATTAATCCACGCACCTATGAACACCTGATTTTCGACAAAACAGCTAAAATTATACAATGGGGCAAAGACAGCATCTTCAACAAATGGTGCTGGCACAATTGGATGAGGGTGTGTAGAAGACTGCAGATAGACCCATGTCTGTCGCCATGCACAAAACTCAAGTCCAAATGGATCAAAGACCTCAACATCAATCCAGCCACATTGAACCTCTTAGAAGAGAAAGTAGGAGGTACCCTTGAACAAATTGGTATAGGAGACCGCTTCTTGAACATAACTCCAGGGGCACAGACACTGAAAGAAACAATTAATAAATGGGACCTCTTCAAACTTAGAAGCTTCTGTAAGGCAAAGGACACAGTTGACAAGACCAAACGGCAGCCCACTGACTGGGAAAAGATTTTCACTAATCCTATATCCGACAAAGGGCTGATCTCCAAAATATACAAAGAACTCAAGAAACTAGTCAACAAAACACCAAATAACCCTATTAAAAAATGGGGTACAGAACTGAAGAAAGAATTCTCAATGGAGGAAATCAAAAAGGCTGAAAGACACTTAAGAAAATGCTCCACATCCTTAGCTATCAGGGAAATGCAAATCAAAACAACTTTGAGATACCATCTTACCCCTGCCAGAATGGCTAAAATTAGAAACACCAGTGATGACTTATGTTGGAGAGGATGTGGAGAAAGTGGAACACTCCTCCACTGCTGGTGGGAGTGCAAACTCATACAGCCACTTTGGAGATCAGTATGGCGGTTCCTCAGGAAAATGGGAATTAGTTTACCACAGGACCCGGCAATCCCCCTCTTAGGCATATACCCAAAGGATTCACATCAATGCAACAAAGACATCTGTTCAACTATGTTCATAGCAGCACTATTTGTAATAGCAAGAACCTGGAAGCAACCTAGATGCCCTTCAATTGAAGAATGGTTAATGAAGATGTGGCACATCTACACAATGGAATACTACTCTGCAGAAAAAAATAATGGTATCTTGAAATTCGCAGGCAAGTGGATGGCACTTGAAGAAACCATCCTGAATGAGGTAACCCAGTCACAAAAAGAGGAACACAGTATGTACTCACTCATATATGGATTTTAGACCTAGATCAAATGATCACCAGCCTATAATTCACATCACCAGAGGAACTAGGATACAAGTTGTATTCTAAGAGATTCATATAAAGTCCCTCACAGAACTGGGAAGGGACAAGTCCCCCAGACCTCAGGTATAGTGGGGGAGGACAGCTAATGGAGAGAGAAGTAGGAGAAAATGAGAGGGAGGAGAGGAAGGCATGTGCGACCAGGAGGATTGAGCCTGGTTAGGAATGGAAAATAGGAAAGAGAGAGAGAGACAGAGACAGAGAGAGAGAACATAAAAGAGGAGCCAATATTGGTTTGAAGATAAAGTTGAACACAAAGAAAGGTCGAGGGAACTACAAGACTGCTCCCAACTAACAATCTCAGCTTCCGTGGAAAGGCTATCATAAATGCCCTTCCCGGAGAGTGAGATCAACAACTAACTTCTCCATGGAGTCCTCAACTAATGCCTGTTGAAAACAGGAGCAAACACCCATACATAAACACTGAGTCAAACTAGAACCCAGAAGCAGATGGAGAGGACAAGACCATGCGGTAGAAGTACATAGAGACAGCTTACCTGAACAAGGAGGAGCTAAGGGCCACTAGACTGATAGCTGGGAAGCCAACAGGGGTCTGACTCGGACCCCCCTGAATATGGGTCTCAGCCAGAAGGTCTGAGCAGTCTAAGAGACCTCAGACAGTGGAGCCAGGATGTATCCCTGGTGCACAAAAGGACTTTGCAAACATATCCCCCATGGAGGGATAACTGCCTTATTCTAGAGATAGGAGAGAAGCCCTAGTCCCTACTTCACAGGACCTGTCAGATCTACATGACCCCAACTGGATGGCATTCCCCTACATATTGTATTGTGGTGGGGGGTTGGGAGGGGAGGGTGTTTAGAGTGCATGGGAGAGGGTAGAGAGGGCAAAAGGGAGGGAAGGAGGGAGGGAGGGCTTGGGGGGAGGGAGGGAGGGAGGGAGAGGGAACTGGGATCGATGTAAAATAATAAAATAATAAAAAAAAAAAAAAACGCTTGACTCCAAAATTATTGTGTATAAATGTTTGTTTTCATTAATTGGACTTTTAGCTATTACTGACTTATTTAATTCTTTAAATTATGTAAACGACAGACAGTGCCATCACCGATTACGGTTAGGGTGCAAAAATCTGTCAGGGACAAGGTTAGGAAAGTTGTAGACATGGGCAGAGCATTTGCTGAATGACCTATGCATCTCCCAGAGTACAGGGATGCTGGGTGATTGAGTCCAGAAGGTTGCATGGTGCCCTCTGAGAAGTACAAGGACTTCACCGAGGCCGGCATGGTGGTCTGGGTGTTGACTACCAGCTCTTCCTCCACATCTTTACATCAGTTGTGATCTACCATGAGAAGGAGTGGCACTAGGAGGTCGGCACCATCACCGAGACCTGGCAAAAGGATGACGACTCAGAACACGGAAGAACATCTCTCTCTCAGCTATGCTGGTGATGCCCCTGCTGCAGCCATCTTTTCAGCTGTTATCAACATTGTGGCTACTACTGCTATGCCAGGATTGGGCCCATTATCTCACGTCCTGCCGCAACACAACAGAGATTCAGGCGCTTGTGATGATGTCAGGCCAACAGAATTCATCAGGCAAGACAGTATGATTATCTGACGATTAACTGATGGCATTTTAAAATGTGTGATGACAGCATACAGTTTCATACCTGGCAAGTCTGCCCAGGAATTGATGATACAAAAAAAGGTCAACGGCTTACATATTTAAAGATGTAATTATTAAATTCTTTCATTATATAATCTGTGATCCCTGAAGTTTGGTGCCACCTTGTGTGACTCAAGTGTGACAGACTATCTAACTATCTGATTATTTCATTATTCAAATCTGTCTTTTTCTACTCCAGGAAGAGTGGAGTCTGATCCACCATGTTGGTGTTAAATTGTATCTTGGGAATTCTTTCTTTCTTTCTTCCTTTCTTTATTTAAATCAATGTTGATATCATTTTGTTATCTCTCTAGGGTGAATTATGAGAAACTATCTCTTTATTCATTCATTTTTTGTTCAAATCTATGATTAAGAACTCAATGTCTCTTCAGTATTGAGCAATCATTTAGGCTTCACGCATAAAACACCATCCACTTGTTTAATGTTTATTCATTTAATTATGAAAATCTGTCATTATGTATTCAGTGATCACTGGAGGTTTGAGCCTCCTTAGGGAGACCATTGTACCAGACCATCACATCATCTAATACTACACTTACTTCTTTAACTGTTAAACTAGGAAATTAAGTAATAATTCATCATTTAATTGACGTATTTAAAATACAGGTAATGTTATGGACCATAAGTCCCTTTTGGAGTCAGATTTTGGAGTTGATGATGTAATATCATCTCATTACTTCATCATTTAGCTATGTAAATAGATCTTTACATCAGCGATAGGTTTAGGACTTTGGTGCCATCTCGTCAGTGTTACTATAAAAGGCCCACTAATTAATTATCAATTTAATTTTTTAAAAACATCATTATTCCAGGAAGAGATCATTCTGACTACTCCATGTGGGATTTAAGTGTGCACCACCATGTCATTTTTCAATCATTTTTCATTATATATTAATTATTTAAATCGATGAAGATGTTGTTCTTCTTGACGGAGTCGGGCCATTCCTCCATGGGAGTTAATCACGTGGCATTATTTAATCATCTAAGTACTACTTCCTTGACAATCACTGGAGTATGGTTCCATCTTTTGAAAGTTAAGTATGGAGGACTATCCAATTTTTAACTTACTTGATTGCGTAAGTAATGATGGTGTCATCCCTCATGTGGCTGTTGTGGGATTGACAGAGCAGGAGATCGGTACCAGAAGCAGTGCCCAGAGAATGGGGGACACTGCCTTATGCAGTGATTACTGATTACGTAATAGTAGATTTTTAACAATCGAATGATTACACGATTTTAAACTGTACTGTTTCGCATCATCAGTTTCTGAGAGGTTGCAACAGAACTGACCCATTAAGGACACAGTGACCACCGATTTTAAAAATGGAATAACTGAATAATCTCCTGATCAGGGAATCTCATCTAATGAACTCTGTCGGGCTGATAACATGACACACCACCAACAATAAATAACTCTAAATAACCATATTAGAAAGCAGGGTACAGGACTTAATAGAGAACAGTCAATTGAGGAATCCAAAATGACTGAAAGAAACAGAAGACACTGCTCAAAATCCTTAATCATCAGCCTAATGCAAATCTAAACAACTCTGAGAAACCATGGGATCAAGCTCCTCTAAAGGTAAGAGGATGAAGAGGAGTTAATTTTATTTTCAATGAAGAGAAAAGGATTACATTAGAGGCGATTAATTGTATTGTTTCCGTTCTAGAAATTAGAAAACTGAAGCATAGAAAACAGGTTTAAAATACTCATCATTGTACTTGAATGGCACAATGATGCTTTTGTTTTCATGCTTATGTCACTATAGGCAAGTTGTAGCTTGAGAGACTGGTAAATGTAGAACTCAAACCTGCTTTGTTTTTGTGAGAAACTCAGTGAGGCTGTAAGGTTAGTCCATCGGTGGGTATACTCCTTTAAGCCCGTGGGAGGGGCACTAGAATGTGACAGAATGTTGGTTCATAAATGTTGCCTGGCAACCCTGTTGCATTCTGTCTCCTGGTATCATGGGCCAAGGACCAGAGAGCAGCTTCGAGAAAGTGTTATCATGGGACATTACAGTCTCCCAAGATAACTATCTCCTAAAACTTTTCATGACAGCATTTGATTCGCCTAACCAAGTCAGAGCCACACCTCTGGAAGTGTTTCTACAGCTTTTACTGGTTACCAAATTCAAGATTACCCAATCATCAGAGAACATAGTCTGTGGAGAAACAGTTCAAAGTCTTCTGTTTATGAATACTCTCTCCTAAGAAGTAAAACTATGGAACAAAAGATAATAAGACTCACGATTATTCATCAAAAGGTGAGTTTGCCATTGTTGACTTCCTTCAGGAAGGTGATAATCCATTTGTTAGAGTAGACTTAGTGATTATTGGATTTCAGTCCATCTCTTTTGAGGCAGCCGCCCAACATTAAATATGTGATATCTTCTAAAAACCCTGCATACACAATGACAGTTCAGCATTTAAACATGTTACTACTCTGCTCTGCGATTAAATAAGGGATGAACCTGGGAGTTTCCCACAATCATGTGGGAGTCAACAGAGAGTCAATTGTGTGGAGTATGGCAGACCATTTCATCCTCTGATTATGTTGTTATTTGATTATTAAAATAGGACATTAGATAATCCATGATCAGTAGATTGTGGTGACGCAGTGTGGGAGGTAATTATTATGGACCATCTTAATATCAATTATGTAGTTAAAATATTTAAATTAATCATGACAGCATAGTTCATGAGCCTGGTTTGGAGCCACCTTAGAAAAGATGATGTTACATGAACTCATTATTTGATTATTTAATAGTATAAAACAATGATTATATCGTCCATGACACCTGGAATCTGGTGCCACAGATCATCTAATTACATAATTAATGAATGTAAATTGACAATCTGTGTTAATCCCCAAGGTAATGTAAATATTTGTATAGTTATGTAAACAACAATCCCCCATTCCATGAAGAGACCTGTAAAGCTCCTCTTGTGGAGATAATGTGCAATATCTTCACATTGTATGATTCATTGACTCAATTGATGATGATGACATCCTTCATGACTGGAGTCTGGCCATGCTTCCCTGCCAGTAGAATGCTACATCCACTATTTATTGTGACAGTTAGCTATTAGTGACTTATTTAATTCTTTAAATTATGTAAACGACAGACACTGCCATCACCGATTACGGTTAGGGTGCAAAAATCTGTCAGGGACAAAGTTAGGAAAGTTGTAGACATGGGCAGAGCATTTGCTGAATGATCTATGCATCTTCCAGAGTACTAGGGATGCTGGGTGATTGAGTCCTGAAGGTTGCACGGTGCCCTCTGAGAAGTACAAGGACTTCACCAAGGCCGGCACGGTGGTCTGGCTGTTGACTACCTGCTGTTCCTCCACATCTTCACATTGGTTGTGATCTACCATGAGAAGAAGGAGTGGCACTAGGAGGTCGGCATCATCACTGAGACCTGGCATAAGGATGACGACTCAGAAGACAGAAGAACATCTCTCTCTCATCTATGCTATTGAAGCCCCTGCTGCAGCCATCTTTTCAGCTGTTATCAACATTGTGGCTACTACTGCTATGCCAGGATTGGGCCCACTATCAAATGTCCTGCCGAACCACAACAGACATTCAGGCGCTTGTGATGAGGTCAGGCCAACAGAATTCATCAGGCAAGACAGTATGATTATCTGACGATTAACTGATGGCCTGTTAAAAATGCGTGATGACAGCATACAGTTTCATACCTGGCAAGTCTGCCCAGGAATTGATGATACTAAAAAATGTCAACGGCTTACATATTTAAAGATGTAATTATTAAATTCTTTCATTATATAATCTGTGATCCCTGAAGATTGGCGCCACCTTGTGTGACTCAAGTGTGACAGACCATCTAACTATCTGATTATTTCATTTTTCAAATCTGTCTTTTTCTACTCCAGGGAGAGTGGAGTCTGTATCCCCCTTGTTGGTGTTAAATTGTATCTTGTGAATTCTTTCATCTTTCTTTCATTCTTTCTTCCTTTCTTTATTTAAATCAATGTTGATATCATTTTTTATCTCTCTAGGGGTGAATTATGAGAAACTATCTCTTTATTCATTCATTTTTTGTTCAAATCTCTGATTAAGAACTCAATGTCTCTTCAGTATTGAGCAATCATTTAGGCTTCACAAATAAAACACCATCCACTTAGTTTAATTTTATTCATTTAATTATGAAAATCTGTCATTATGTATTCAGTGATCACTGGGGTTTTGAGCCTCCTTTGGGGAGATCGTTGTAACAGACCATCATGTCATCTAATACTACACTTACTTCTTTAACTGTTAAACTAGGAAATTAAGTAATAATTCATCATTTAATTTACATATTATAATACAGGTAACTTTATGGACAATAAGTCCCGTTTGGAGTCAGATTTGGTAGTTGATGATGTAATATCATCTCATTACTTCATCATTTAGCTATGTAAATAGATCTTTACATCAGCGATAGGTTTAGGACTTTGGTGCCATCTCATCAGTGTTAATATAAAAGGCCCACTAATTAATTATCAATTTAATTTTTTAAAACATCATTATTCCAGTAAGAGATCAGTCTGACTACTCCATGTGGGATTTAAGTATGCACCACCATGTAATTTTTCAATCATTTTTCATTATATATTAATTATTAAAATCGATGAAGATGTTGTTCTTCTTGACTGGAGTCGGGCCAAAACTCCATGGGAGTTAATCACGTGGCATTATTTAATTATCTAAGTACTACTTCCTTGACAATCACTGGAGTTTGGTTCCATCTTTTGAAAGTTAAATATGGAGGACTATCCAATTATTAACTTATTTGATTGCGTAAGTAATGATGGTGTCATCCGTCATTTGGCTGCTGTGGGATTGACACAGCAGGAGATCGGTACCAGAAGCAGTGGCCAGAGAATGGGATACACTGCCTTATAAGTGATTACTGATTACGTAATAGTAGATTTTTAACAATCGAATGATTACACGATTTAAAAAATAAAACTGTACTGTTGCGCATCATCAGTTTCTGAGAGGTTGCACCAGAACTGACCCATTAAGGACACAGTGACCCCCATTTTAAAAATGGAATAAGAGAATAATCTCCTGATTAGGGAATCTCATCTAATGAACTCTGTCGGGCTGTTAACATGACACACCACCAGCAATTCACTCTAAATAACCATATTAGAATGCAGGGTACAGGACTTAATAGAAAACAGTCAATTGAGGAATCCAAAATGACTGAAAGAAACAGAAGACACTGCTCAAAATCCTTAATCATCAGCCTAATGCAAATCTAAACAACTCTGAGAAACCATGGGATCAAGCTCCTCTAAAGGTAAGAGGATGCGGAGGAGTTAATTTTATTTTCAATGAAGGGAAAAGGATTACATTAGAGGCGATTAATTGTATTGTTTCTCTAGAAATTAGAAAACTGAAGCATAGAAAACAGGTTTAAAATACTCATCATTGTACTTGAATGGCACAATGATGCTTTTGTTTTCATGCTTATGTCACTATAGGCAAGTTGTAGCTTGAGAGACTGGTAAATGTGTAGAACTCAAATCTGCTTTGTTTTTGTGAGAAACTCAGTGAGGCTGTAAGGTTACCTCATTGGTGGGTATACTCCTTTAAGCCTGTGGGAGGGGCACTAGAATGTGACAGAATGTTGGTTCATAAATGTTGCCTGGCAACCCTGTTGCATTCTGTATCCTGGTATCATTGGCCAAGGACCAGAGAGCAGCTTCGAGAAAGTGTTATCATGGGACATTACAGTCTCCCAAGGTAACTATCTCCTAAAACTCAATTGATGATGATGACATCCTTCATGACTGGAGTCTGGCCATGCTTCCCCTGCCAGTAGAATGCTACATCCACTATTTATTGTGACAGTTAGCTATTAGTGACTTATTTCATTCTTTAAATTATGTAAACGATAGACACTGCCATCACCGATGGTTAGGGTGCAAAAATCTGTCAGGGACAAAGTTAGGAAAGTTGTAGACATGGGCAGAGCATTTGCTGAATGATCTATGCATCTTCCAGAGTACGAGGGATGCTGTGATTGAGTCCTGAAGGTTGCACGGTGCTCCTGAGAAGTACAAGGACTTCACCAAGGCCGGCACGGTGGTCTGGGTGTTGACTACCTGCTCTTCCTCCACATCTTCACATCGGTTGTGATCTACCATGAGAAGAAGGAGTGGCACTAGAGGTCGGCACCATCACCGAGACCTGGCAAAAGGATGACGACTAGAAGACAGAAGAACATCACTCTTCAGCTATGCTGGTGATAGACCTGCTGCAGCCAACTTTTCAGCTGTTATCAACATTGTGGCTACTAATGCTATGCCAGGATTGGGCCCACTATCAAATGTCCCTGCCGAACCTCAACAGACATTCAGGCGCTTGTGATGAGGTCAGGCCAACAGAATTCATCAGGCAAGACAGTATGATTATCTGATGATTAACTGATGGCATTTAAAATTGTGATGACAGCATACAGTTTCATACCTGGCAAGTCTGCCCAGGAATTGATGTTACAAAAAAGGTTAACGGCTTACATATTTAAAGATGTAATTATTAAATTCTTTCATTATATAATCTGTGATCCCTGAAGTTTGGTGCCACCTTGTGTGACTCAAGTGTGACAGACTATCTAAATATCTGATTATTTCATTCTTCAAATTGGTCTTTTTCTACTCCAGGAAGAGTGAGTCTTGATCCACCATGTTGGTGTTAAATTGTCTTGTGAATTCTTTTCTTTCTTTCTTCCTTTCCTTATTTAAATCAATGTTGATATCATTTTGTTATCTCTCTAAGGGTGAATTATGAGAAACTTTCTCTTTATTCATTCATTTTTTGTTCAAATCTAAGATTAAGAAACACAATGTCTATTCAGTATTGAGCAATCATTTAGGCTTCACGCATAAAACACCATCCACTTGTTTAATGTTTATTCATTTAATTATGAAAATCTGTCATTATGTATTCAGTGATCACTGGAGTTTTGAGCCTCCTTAGGGGAGACCGTTGTACCAGACCATCACATAATCTAATACTACACACTTGCTTTTTTAACTGATAAACTAGGGAAATTAGGTAATAATTCATCATTTAATTGACATATTTACAATACAGGTAATGTTATGGACCATAAGTCCCTTTTGGAGTCAGATTGTGGGAGTTGATGATGTAATATCATCTCATTACTTCATCATTTAGCTGTGTAAATAGATCTTTACATCAGCGATAGGTTTAGGACTTTGTTGCCATCTCGTCAGTGTTACTATAAAAGGCCCACTAATTAATTATCAATTTAATTTTATAAAACATCATTATTCCAGGAAGAGATCATTCTGACTACTCCATGTGATTTAAGTGTGCACCACCATGTCATTTTTCAATCATTTTTCATTATATATTAATTATTTAAATCGATGAAGATGTTGTTCTTCTTGACGGAGTTTCGTGGGCCATTCCTCCATGGGAGTTAATCTCATGGCATTATTTAATCATCTAAGTACTACTTCCTTGACAATTCACTGGAGTATGGTTCCATCTTTTGAAAGTTAAGTATGGAGGACTATCCAATTTTTAACTTACTTGATTGCGTAAGTAATGATGGTGTCATCCGTCATGTGGCTGTTGTGGGATTGACAGAGCAGGGAGAACGGTACCAGAAGCAGTGCCCAGAGAATGGGGGACACTGCCTTATGCAGTGATTACTGATTATGTAATAGTAGATTTTTAACAATCGAATGATTACACGAAACTGTACTGTTCGCATCATCAGTTTCTGAGAGGTTGCAACAGAACTGACCCATGAAGGACACAGTGACCACCGATTTTAAAAATGGAATAACTGAATAATCTCCTGATCAAGGAATCTCATCTAATGAACTCTGTCGGGCTGATAACATGACACACCACCAACAATTAATCACTCTAAATAACCATATTAGAAAGCAGGATCAGGACTTAATAGAGAAAAGTCAATTGAGGAATCCAAAATCACGAAAGAAACAGAAGACACTGCTCAAAAATCCTTAATCATCAGCCTAATGCAAATCTACACAACTCTGAGAAACCATGGGATCAAGCTCCTCCTAATGGTAAGAGGATGAAGAGGAAATTATTTTATTTTCAAGAAAGGGAAAAAGGATTATGGTTGAGGCAATTAACTTTATTGTTTCCACATTTCTAGAAATTAGAAAATTGAAGCATAGATAACAGGTTTAAATACTCATCATTGTACTTGGAATGGCATAATGATGCTTTCATTGCCATGCTTATGTCACTATAGGGATTTTGTAGCTTGAGGGATGGGTAAATATGTAAAACTCAAAGAAAGAGCCCTGCTATGTTTTTGTGAGAAACTCAGTGAGGCTGTAAGGTTAGTTCATCGGTGGGTATGCTCCTTTTAGCATGTGGGAGGGGCACTAGAATGTGACAGAATGTTGGTTCATAAATGTTGCCTGGCAACCCTGCTTGCATTCTGTATCCTGGTAGCATGGGCCAAGGACCAGAGAGCAGCTTCGAGAAAGAATTGTCATGGGACATTACAGTCTCCCAAGATAACTATCTCCAAAACTTTCAATGACAGCATTTGATTCGCCTAACCAAGTCACAGCCAAATCTCTGGAAGTTTGCCTACAGCTTTTACTGGTTACCAAATTCAAGATTACCAATCATGAGAGAACATCATCTGTGGACAAACAGTTCAAAGTCTTCTGTTTATGAATTCTCTTCCTAACAAGCAATATTATGGACACAAAGATAATAAGACTCACATTTATTCATCAAAAGGTGAGTTTGCCATTGTTGACTTCCTTCAGGATTGTGATAATCCGTTTGTTAGAGTGGACTTAGTGATTATTGGATTTCAGTCCATCTCTTTTGAGGCAGCAAGTCAACATTAAATATGTGATATCTTCTAAAAACCCTGCATACAATGACAGTTCAGCATTTAAACATGTTACTACTCTGCTCTGCGATTAAATAATTAGTGAAACTTGGAATTTCCCACAATTATGTGAGGTCAACTGAGACTCAATTGTGTGGAGTATGGCAGACCATTTCATCCTCTCATTATGTTGTTATTTGATTATTAAAATAGGACATTTGATAATCCATGATCAGTGGATTGCAGTGATGCAGTATGGGAGAGCAATTATTATAGAACATCTTAATATCAATTGTGTAGCTAAAAATATTTAAATTAATCACGACAGCATCATTCATGAGCCTGGTTTGGAGCCACCTAGGAAAGTGGATTATGTTACATGAACTCATTATTTGATTATGTAATTAGATAAAACAATGATTAAATCGTCCATGACACCTGATCTGGTGCCAAAGATCATCTAATTACATAATTAATGAATTTAAATTGACAATCTGTGTTAATCCCCAAGATAATGTAAACATTTGTATACTCATGTAGACAACAATCTCCATTCCATGAAGAGAACTGTAAAGCTCCTCTTGTGGAAATAATGTGCAATATCTACACATTTTATGATTCATTGACTCCATGATAATGACATCTTTCATGACTGGAGTCTGGCCATACCTCCCTGCCAGTTAAATACTACATCACCTCTTTATTGGGACAGTTAGCTATCACTGACTTATTTAATTCTTTAAATTACTTAAACGACAGACAATGCCAACACCGATCATTTTAGGTTGCAAATATCTGTCAGCGACAAATTAGGAAACTTGTAGACATGGGCAGAGCATGTTCTGAATGTCTATGCGACTCCAGACCACTAGGAATGCTGGAGAATAGAGTCCAGAAGATTGCATGGTGCCCCGAGAAGAACAAGAACTTTACTAAGGTCTGCATGGTGGTCTGGGTGTTGAATACTTGCTCTTCCTCCACATCTTCACATC